>NC_056745.1:935572247-935634747 GCF_019279795.1 Protopterus annectens
TAATACATCAGTGTTTTAAAAATTCCACTTTCGTACATCCCATCTCTACTTTATTATAGCTTCAATTTTCCACATTACAACACTTCGTTAATCACCTTTATGTCTTACATTATTTTTCCTTTTTCCTTTCTTTCTTTACAGTTAAACTCCATAATCGTTACATTCACAAGTTTACAATCACATTATTTTAGTTCTTCAAACATTTTTTTTCTTTTTTACGTTTGCATATGCATATATTACTATTACCATTGTACAATTTCCATTTTTCTCAAGTCACATGATATCACCCTTCCTGTTATTAAAACTGTTACATCAAATATTTTTCTTCATTGTCTCTTTTAAATCCAGAAAACATGTTTCATATCCAGTTGATCATATTATCTCATTCCCAAAACAGCTTCAATTTTTATTTTCATTTTGTTTGTGACACATATCAGTAAACATAATACATCTCTCTTTTTCTTCTTGTAACATTCAGTAAGCATTACACCCCTCACTTCATTTTTATACTATTCACATTTAGTCCCAAAATACCCTAAATAATTATTTTCTGCTTTTTACATCTTTTTTTACTCCTGTTCTTATTTTTTCTTTCTACTCCTTACCCTCCCTCCAATAGATTTAACTTCTTTCTGCTCTTATTCTTCCCCCTTTTCTGAGTTAATCCTCCTCTTCTTCATTTGCCATCCTGCCGTAATTATTTTCTGTTTGAATCTGAATCTCTTCTACCAATATTCTTTCTCCTTGGTGTTTTCTTCACCATGAGCAATATTTCTTTCACTCTTTTCCTCACTAACATCAGGAATTCATGTTCTCCCCGGATAATATTTGATACAGCTCGTCTTTCCCCTTCTCAATTTCTTTTTCATGAAAACTTTATTTTCATTTACTGGGATTCGAACCAAAAATGGCTAGTGTCGTTACACTTTCTTCAGAAAGGTTTACATTTCCTAGCAGCATAGCCCTGCTCCAGACATTGTCTTTTTCTGCACTCCCGAACCAAATGTTTTTCAGCTACACTATAGAAGCAGGTTTTTGGGCAGCCCCTATACCTAACAGTTGCCCTTTCCCATGCATTATGTTATTTGAACTATACTGTAATTTTCCATCATGGAAACGCTGTGTAACTCAATTTCTCATCTGCCTGCCCATACATTTCGGTTATCATGTCATGCACTTTAACATGCATTTAGCCAGAAAAAATATAGCCCATTTCTGAAGTTCTGAAATTCAGTCAATTTATTTTCATCTGCAAACCAGTGTTCTGAAAACAGTCTTTCCAATGTAATATGCTATTTCTTTTCTGCATTTTACATTTTCTGCACTTGATAAAAGATTCAAAAGTTACTTCATATAAGTCTTCTGAACCCTAATGTATCAAAGCTCACATGTCACTTAAGTAAATCCTACTGGTACTATAATATTGTTCATAATGTAAACCAGTAAGTCATAACACTGGTTTTATTTCTTATTCTTACCAGTCTTTTTTCTGGAGCTTCTGTCAAGCACCTCTCTTCACTTCACACTGCCTCTTGTTCCTTGTCTTGTATATGCTTTTTTTGCTCCCGTTCTGGCATACACAGCTCCCAGCTTAAAGACATGTTCTTAAAACAGATTACTTCATCAGCCAGACGTGACTCTGTGCTTTCAGTCTTTCATATTACCAGTGTCAATATATGTATGCTCCTGTAAAACACTGTTTGGGCGAGTGGGTGTACATCAATGTGTGCTGATTTGGAGTTATTTAAAATAAGGCTTTTAACCCAATCATCTAAGAGCATTATAGAAGAATGGAACAACTTATAATCAGGAGTTATCTTTACCTGGATGCCAATGTGACAGATTTGACAGTGGAGAAGCATTTAGAAGCTGATACTGCAACTGCCTTGGTGCACTACCTTTAATGATATCTCTATATTTGTTCATTCATTTATTCTTTGTTGACCAGGTTAGTCCCATCAGGCTAAAAGTCTCTTGTCATGGGACACCCTAGGTGGTATTTATGTGGAAAGAGGTACAGTACATAAGGTGCCAAAGTGGTTAAGTGGTGAGGATCTCTGGCTCACAGTTTCTTGGTCCATGGTTCAGTACTGAAATCTGCTCAGTGGCTTTGAGGAATTTTGGACATTCTGAAATAAATACTGTATTTACCCCTGCAATTATGGCCTGAGAGGTAACTGAAAAAGGTCTAAGATAGACAAATTCACTTGACCAGCCAACAAATTGATACATTTAAAAAATGCAATTACATACACAAACAATCCAGGTAACACAAATTGTGTCCAGAAGCTTGGAGTACAAAAAGTCATCCAGTCTTGTCACCTCCCCTTTTCTGTCTTTCTTTATATTTATTTATTTATTTATTTATTTTTGGACACAGGTTTTCCTGTACCTGGCAAAGCCAGATACTATTAGAATACAGAAGCTTACAGACCTGTAGAAATACCATGTTGCAAAATGGCAGTTTTCTTATTGTTTTAAGGTCACAAATACCAAATAAAATTCATAGCAAGATCAGTATAAATGCTCACCAAGGGAAAGTATCATTGCACAAAACAATGAAAACAAAACAAAAAGATTAAATAGTGCACATAGATACAGACCTGCAGAATGTTTTCAGAAGGTGGTTAAGCATGAATAAAAAAATTAGTAAACCAGGTGTCATGCCACCAGGGATGAATTAATTATGGAATACTCCGCTAGATAATAACCACTTAATATGCTACACCATATAGCATCCAGCTTACTGCACATGTCTATCACTTTCCCCACAATCACTAAGCCTTGAATCAACAGTAATTACAAGACAGAAAAGCTACTGAGACTGAATACAAATAACTTAAGTAAAAAAGGAGGTGCATTTCAAAATGGGCAATATCTTCGAAGGCTATAAGATAAAATTCATTTAATGATTCTACTCTTCAGGCAAAAAGAAACACCCAGGTTTTAGATTCAGTGTTTCACGACACATCATTTTTACAATAACCTCTTTACTGTTAAAGTAGAAAGCAGATATGCTGTAAGGAAGGAAGGAAGGAATGATAAACACCGATCTCACAAATTCATTTTAACCATAAAGTGTGCCCATGTAACACTGAGAAAACAGAGCATAGTTTCACGTAGCAAAACAAACCTTGCACTGCATTTATAGACCTCATAGGTCTAAAGTTACAAGCAAAGCTCAAACAAAGACATGCATGTAACAGGCATTTCTTCAAATAACTCACTGCTGTAGCTGTGGAATCAAATGGAGGGTCCTCTACTGAGCTCAAATCTCTCTGCCATTTTTCAGAAGGCTGTGGGTAATGTGTATAGGATCATAAGAGGTTACTAGGCTATTGGTCCTGAAGGCCTTATAAGGCTAGCCAAGAGTTTAGCCCATGTTTAGACAAGTCAGCACCCAGAGCCCCTGTCCAGCAGGGACACAGGTGGAATCCCAGGAGTGTATTTTCTGTTTCCCATCCAGTTATCCAGGTTGAGCTTAAAAAGGGATAATGAGGTACTCTGCTTGATGTGGAGAGGGAGTCTATTCCACAGATGTGGGAGTCTCTAGGACACAAATCTGTCCCACCAACATATCCTATTGATATCAGAGACCAGGTTGAGGTTGCGCATACGGGTTGCTCTTGTGGAGCTTGACTTGCGGATATGCAGCAGTCCCATCAAGGCGGCATTTGAGATTGCTTTGTATGTCAGACAGAGGTCACCTCTGAGGAGTCTGTATAAAACTGAGTACAGGGACATGACTTTTAGCCTGTCTGTGTAGGGTAGGTGTTTGAGGTCCTGGATTCTCCTGGTGAGGAACCTCTGTGGTCTCTCGAGCTGCTGCATGTGCTTTGCAAGGTACATGCAGAAGGGGGCATTTTACTCAATAACTGGCCTTATAAGGGAAGAATACAGAGATGTTATGACCTCTTTTTCCCCTGGATGACATACCCTTACTTATGAGGTGGGCCATGTAGAAAGCTTTCCGTACAACGGAAGTAACATGGTGGTCAAAAGTGAGGTTGCTATCAACCTGGGTGCCCAAATCCCTCACTACTGATTGTGTACTTAGGACGTTGTAATTAATGTGATAATATGTGGGGGATGTCACTCTTCTCAAAAGGGATGATGATGCATTTTTTTGGCATTCAGCTTAAGGCCATGTTTCTGGCACCAGTCATTTGTTTGGGTGAGACCCTCTTGGAGGATGTCCATATCACTTGTGTAATTGATGAATGCACCCAGCTTGCAGTCATCTGCAAACTTGGTCAGCCATGGCCTGCACCTCAGAGAAGTATATCCTAAATAACAGAGGCCCCAAGACTGATCCCTGGGGTTTGCCACTTGTTACTGGTCTACTTTTTGAGTTGGCCTCCCCTCTTTTGATTAGGTGGGATCTTTCAGTGAGCCAGTTTGCTGTCCATCTGATAACATATGGATTGCTGATTTGTTAATGATTTCTGACATCACTGTTTGATTGTTTAAATAGTTTTTAGCACTTTTTATCAATGTTCTGATGAAGCTTCAGTTGAAGTGAAAGCACTTACCTCATTAAACTTTATTTTACTTTTTTGCATCTCTTAATGTGGTGGTTGGATTGTTGGACTGCTGATATTTTCAACGTATGGATTGATGTCTAGTTGATAGAGATTATCTACTATGCCTGAGAGAGGAATAGTGTCAAGGTAAGTAGTGTGCACCATCTTCCCCTTATCCATGGCTTTGGTGATTGTCTCAAAGACGTCTACCAGATTTAACAGACATGACCTCCTCTTGACAAAGCCAAACTGTGTGGGGTCGAGTGCTTAATGAGGTCCATGATAATCCATTCCATGGCCTTGCAGATCAGGCTAGTTAGGCTGATAGGTCTATAATCTCCTGGATCAGTGGGCACTCCATCTTTGTTTAAAGGGATGACAGTGGCTGTCCTCCACTCAGCTGGGACAAAATCGGTAATCAGGCTTTGGTTGAATAGGATGCCTAATAGTGTGTGTTGGTTACAGCTATACTCTGCAAGTATTAGCCACACCTCTTATCCAGTAGAAAAAAAAACAGAAAGACATCCATACCACAGCAAAGGACTAATAGACTACATTAACTATGGAAATAACAGGTGTACAATTAAAGCATGAAAGTATAACTATAATCGTGAAACTGACACATTGGTTCCAAAAAGAAATGGAAAAAAGGGTATTTTCAGGACAGCTATAAGCTTGTAGGGTCAGAATGTTTAGTCCTTCAATAAGAGAAGGAATTCCTCATTCTCCTGTTTCCGATCTACTTAAGCAATATTGTCTGGAATTATCAGTTAGCATATCTACATTGCACATCTGTATTCTATTTTTAATTACTTGTCTGCAGCTCATGAAATCCCTGTTGCCAAAAGCACAAAAGAACAATGCCAGAAGCAGGATCTCCAGGCTGCTCTTGGTTGCAAGGTATACCCTCTGCCATCATTTTTTGTGCAGAAATAAATCTTGGGAATGTACATTATATTATGCCATTCTCTTACTGGTCGGCAAGCCATAACTTTCAACATAATATGCCTGAAGCAGCTCCAAGTGAGAGTTTATTGATATTGATACAAGACATCACAGACAATTTCTGCTGCACTGGTGCAACACAACTTTTGAAAGAGAATTTACTGTTACCACAATTAGATGACCCTTGCTAGGATCCCTGGAACATACAACGTGCATGTAGTAAACAGAGAAAAGCTCTTCTAATGATACAGAGAAACAAGTTGCAGAACTTTGGAGGTGACAAATACGTGTACCCAGTTCCGTAATATCTATAAATCAGTTACAAGAAATGCTACAAATACGTGCACAGTGATGGCAATTTTCAAACCACAACTTTGGATGTAGCGGTTTAAGATGGCTTACTATTTATATAACGCACCATTTGAAGTCAAAGTTAGCAATTCTTCCTCTATAGCCCACTTCATCTGTTGGGTAGTCTTATATTTGTTCCAATACTTTTTCTTTGATCAACCGACTCTGTTTTGCTCTTTGTCCAGCACATAAATGTATTCCTCAGTGTGCATGCCCTCCTCCTATTTAGTTCCTCTAACAATCCATGCACCATCATAAGTCTCTTTAGAATGATGTTAGCAGTGTTTAAAAGTATTTCTTATAGCAAAACTTTATTGTAACCTACTCTAAGCCAAAAGCTACATTATTTGATGCCTCTCAGCTATTACTAAATAATTATTAAGTATTATCAAATAGCACTACTTCATCCATTTTGGACGCCTTAGGTAATCTTCTCAGACAGGTCATTCCACACACATACCTAGAGATACTACTAGACAGAAGCCTGACATTCATTATGTATTACAGAATTTATCAGTAAAGTTCTTCAACAAATAAAACATCCTTATAGGATTACCCACCTGTTGTCCTCCTAAAGAAGATATGTAACATCAAAAAAAATTCTATTACTAAAACCAGAATATGTTTTTCCTATAATTACCATATGCCACTTAAAAAGCAGTAACCTCCTTTAAAAAATAACCTGAATAATTAATGTAGCCGAGAGTAGACATCACTATAACACACTTTGTTCTACTAATATGCTCTCTTTTACTTAGTGTCACACTAATATTTTCCACCACTGTCTATAACTTCCTAATTCTATATCTCTGCCTCCCTCCATAGCACAATTACTCATATGTAACAATAACAAATTCTACCTTAGAGACTCGGATATCACCACCATCACCATTCAATGGCCACACTTTTCCTTAAACTGTACACAAAGGACTTTCCAAAAGTGTGCACCACCTGTATGGAACTCATTTCAAGCAAGATACAAACCAGTCCCAATTTATCTACACAGACAATTAGCTTATGCAATGCAGTTTGTGTGCTTGTTTGTTTAAAATTTGTTTACTGGGGTAGAACACTAATCACAATTTACCAATATCAGTCACAGCCCTGGAATATAAAGAAAGTCAGAAGTATATATAGTGAGACACAGTAAGAGTATAATGACAATGCACATCTGTGAAATACCATTATTATGTGCAAAAATGTAAAGGGTATGTGCAATTGTAATACACATTATTTACAATAAAGCAAGTCCTCAAACTTTCTCTAGTTCTCATCCCGGCAGTGACAAAATCTTCAATCATTTTCAACACCCATTTTCATATTTAAGGCATCCACAACCTCCCCCTGTAGTCACCCTGGCAATGATGACATTCTCATCCTTCTCCCAGATCAGCCCTGGCAAAGATAACATCTTCCAGTATACAATTATACCCTTCCTGGTAGAATTTATTGCTTCAGTTTACCCTTACACTCATCTTAGTAGTGATCATAGCAAGCAGAATACAATTTTTTTGACATTCATAGGTTCATAGGTGTGTACTAGGCTAATGGCCCTGGAGCCTTTACAAGCATAGCCCATAGGATTACCCTGGCATCATGCCACCAGACCTTAGTTCCCAGTGCTTCTGTTGAGTATTGCCACTGGAGTGATCCCCGGGGTGAATTTTCTATTTCCCATCCACTCATCAAGATATCTCTTGAACAGGGCCAGTGAGGTGCTCTGTTTGATATGTATGGGAAGTCTATTCCATAGCACGGGCAGTCTCTGGGTTATGAACCTGTCCCTACGTGTTCTGTTGTTTGTGGTAATGAGGTTGAGGTCTCTGGAGCATGTGGTGTGAAGGGATTGGGATTTCTTTAGATGCAGCATTTCTAACAGACCTGGGTCAGACATAGTTTTGTAAGTCAAGCAGAGATTGCCTCTAAGTAGGCGATATGAGACAGAGAATAGTTGGGAGTTTTTTGAGTCTGTCCATATAGGACAAGTGTTTAAGGCCTAGGATCCTCTTTGTGAGGTACTTTTGTGACCTCTCCAGTTGTTGTAGGTGTCTAGTGAGGTACATGCCAAATGGGGCATTGTACTCGATGATTGGCCTAATGAGGGAGAGTAGAGGGAGACAATCAGCTCTTTCTTCCTGGATGCAAAACCCTTAGTAATGAGAAGTGCCACATAGAAGGACTTTCTGACCACAGTGGCAATGTGGTGGTCAAAAGAAAGGTTGCTGTCAACCTGTGTTCCCAGATCACTTATAAAGCCTTCTGTGTTCAGTGGACTACCATCGATGTGGTAATTCATGGGAATCGGGTTTTTCCCAAAGGGGATGATGACACATTTTTTGGCATTGAGCTTAAAGCCATGGTTCTGACACCACTCGTTGGTCTCAGTGAGGCCTTTCTGTAGGATGTCAACATGGATGTGGAGTTAATAATATATCCCAATTTGCAATCATCTGCGAACTTTGTCAGCCAGAGTCCCTTCGTGCTGGCCTGGACTTCAGAAAAGTAGATACCAAACAGGAGAGGATCCAGGACCGAACTTTGTGGGACTCCACTTATGACTGGTCGACAGTCTGACTTGGAGTCAGCTACTTTCACAATGTGGGTTCTATCTGTGAGCCAGTTTGCAACCCACCTAGTCATATAGGGGTTGATGCCTAGCTTAGTGAATTTTACTATGATTCTTGAGTGGGGAATGCTATTAAAGGCCTTGGCCAGATCAAGGTAGGCTATATGAACCACCTTGCCTTCATCCACAACTCTGGTAACTGACTCAAAGAAGTCAAGAAAGTTGAGTAGACATGATCTACCCTTCAAAAAAACAAAGTATGTGGGATCCAGAGTTTGGAGATTCCCTATATCCTTGTTTATTAGGTCCATGATGATGCATTCCATAGCTTTGCATATCAGACTCGTCAGGCTAATGGGGCGATAATTCCCAGGGTCTGTAGTTGCTCCTCCTTTGTGGAGAGGGGTGACTGTAGCAGTGCGCCATTCAGTAGGGACAAAGCCTGAGGTGAGGCTGTGACTGAACAGGGCACACAGGTGAGGTGCTAGTTCACTCTGCAGTTCATGCAGAACACAGCAGGAGATACTATCAGGTCCCATAGAAGCTGTATTCTTGGCCTTGGACTGTGCTGTTTTAACCTATGCAGCAGTAATACTGGCTGCCTGGCAATCTACTGGTATTGTGATTGGTCCTTTGGGAAGGGAGAGGGGTAAAGTTGGCACTGAATCTGTCAGCCAGTATATTGGCAATATCTATTGGCTTGGTATAGGAGGTACCACTGTGCAGTACCTCAGAGCAAATCTGGTATTGCCATGGAGATTCTTTACATAAATATAGAAGGCCTTGTGGTTGTCTTTACTATCTGCTGCAATTCTGTTTTCATAGCTAGCTTTAAAGGATTTGATGAGGGATCTCAACTTTTTGTTGAGGCTGATAAGGTTGTTTTTCCAGTCTTGGGACTTCACCTTATTCTGCATCAGTTTCCTCCTTATGTTGTAAAGTTTGTTTATGACAGCAGACCACCAGATTGGCTTCCTTTGTTTGGAGGAGAGCATCTTGGTTCTATTGGGTATGGCGAGATCCATGCATTTGTGTAAGTGTTCGTACAGTGCACTGATGTATGATTCAGCGGTCATGCAACTATTCTCCATTTGCTTGGGTGCCGTGAAGTTAGCCACCTCTGTTTTTTGGAGTCCAAAGTTAGCTTTGGAGAAGTTTTTCATGGTGGTTACCTTTGCGAGGGGGGGGGGGGTGATTTCCAAGGTGATTAGTTTGTGGTTGGATCTAACCAGGGAGGCGTTGACTACTGGTGTAGTGCAATGGTACTCCATGTTAGTAATGACCAGGTCAAAGATGTTGCTACCTCTAGTGGGGGTAAGAATGAGCTGGTCCAGGGCATTGGAATTAATGAAGTCCAGGAAACGTTTGGCAGGTGTATTGGTACATGAGTAGTTTTCCTAGTTAATGGAGGGGTAGTTGAAGTCGCCCAGTATGAGAGTGTTAGACTGGACCCTAATATTCTCCAGGGTGCTTAGAAACATGGAGTGGGAGTCTTGGGACATGGTTGGGGACCTATAGCAGGCTATGACCTGAATCACTGTCTTACCCAATGTTAGCTGCACCTGAAGTATCTCTGATGCGTTATGTTGGCTTACCAGTCTGGAAGTGTGCACATCCTTTATGAATATGGAAATGCCACCGCCTTTGGAGCTTCGGTCCAACATCTGGGGCCGAAAGGTGTGGAATGAGTTATAGCCTAATAGTGCAGGGGTGCTTTCTGCTGCCTTGAACCAGGTCTCTGGTGCAGCACAAATGTCAATGTTCTCCATTTTAAGGAGTGCTTCACACGATTGCATTTTGAAATTTAGACTTCTAGCATTGAGCAGCATGACCCTCAGATTGCATTTGTTTGTAGCTGTTACGGTGGTACTTTAGTCTTTGGAACACTGCCTAAAAAGGGCACTATAGGGGGTGGCAAGAGCCTTGGCCAGTATCCGGAAGCCCAGGGGTGACAGATACAGGCCATCTCTGACCTTGACTTTGTTCTGCGCTTATTGCTGGTAGGTAGGTACAGCTGTCTTTCTACATGTATCAATATGAGTTTCTGTGAACAATTCTGCACATACACTAGTGTTCTCAAGGTTTGGGGGGGCTTGCTGTTTCATCATGTTATCTCTTAATAGCACAAAGTTTGCCTTAGAATAGCTCCTAAGAGTTACAGTGTTAACAGGGGTCCCAGGTTTTATTTGTATTTCAAAGGAGACAGCTTTATGGTCTGATCTGACCAGAAAAGACATTATACGTGGGGCTGCAATATTCACCCATGTAAGTGAGGACTAGATCCAGTTTGTTTGTCCCATAGTGGATGTATAGACTATTTGTCCCACTGTGTTTGTCTTGACAAAGTCCAGAAATCTCTAGGACAGCAAATTTGGGGTCATGTATAATTCCCATGTTATAGTGGGGTAGTTAAAGTCACACATAAATATAGTACTGGGTTGAATGGTTAGTGATTCCAGTAAGTTTAAGTATGTGTTATGGGTCTCCTGATTCATACCAGAGGACCTATAGCTTTGCAAGCACATGGCATGGGACTTTGCCTCTGTACATTGGACATGGTGAAGCTCAAGCATTTGATCCTGTATGACTAGCCTTGAGTTATATTTGTTTTTAATCTAAACTGAGAAACCACAATGTTTAGTCCCTGCTTGTGGAGTTTTGCTGGTCTAAATGTATGGAAGGCACTGTATCCCTACACTGCCAGAGTGCTCTCTGCAACTTTAAATCATGTTTCAGTAGCTGCATAATCTTCTGCAGTTTACATGGTGAGGTGAGCTTGGTGGGAGTGGAGTGTTTGTTGACAGTGAGCATAACAAATTTATATTTTCTAAGGTTAGTTTTGCTACGCTGGAAGGTTTTTCAGTTTGGCATTGCCTAAAAAAGGCACAATGGGGGAGGAGAATGCTTTTGTTGGTATTCAAAAGCCTAAAGGAGACAGTTGTAAATAATCCCTGGCAAAGCAGTGTAGTCTGTTGACCATATCCTCCCATAGTAACAAATCTTAAACCCCCTTGGAGTGATACCAAAAACAAAGTCAATTATTAAAGTCAATCATCTTCTGTTCATACAGTGACATCATCCTTAGAGAAGATAGAATGCTGCCCTATGCTAGGTTCATACTGGCCTCAGACACATACTCTGAGACCTCTATCATGTCTGACTGTCTTCATATACTCCAGAGAGGTACATCTCTGGTTATTTACATCTAAGTGGTCTATGACTGATTTATACTGGTACTTAAGATCCAATGACCTGAGTGATTGTGTGATGTGGCAGATTCTGTTCCTGATAGACAACTGACCTTGATTTTCTCCTTAGTCAGTCTGGTGAGTGAGAAATCTGTGTGCCTCTCAATGGCGTCTCCTATGACCAAAATATTGTGTTATATGTTGGCTTGCCTTAATGGCTTATAATATGAGGAGCTGTGAACGCATGCATTGTGGTGGGTGTTGTTTTGGTGGAGTGTTTTAAATCTGCTGCTGATTATTTCTAGTAGATGCAATGCCTAGGAGGTCTTCTGGGTTTAGGAAGATTACATTTCAGAGCCTAAGCATATGTCGGTCTTTGTTTTTTATCCATACTGCATGTGGTGGGCATCGTGTGTGTATTACTTTTAAAAACCTGATTAGTATTAACTGTGAGTACTTGTATGTGACAGCTTTGCCTCCGTTGACAATATGTAATTATATCTCTTCATAACGTATCAATCTGTTTAACAATTAGTTGGTTGTCATTAAAAATGAGGCACCCATATCGAGCAAGCTGGCTGTGGAAATAGCAGTTGAATTCATATCCATGGTTAAGGGTCGATTTTACTTGATCAGAAAGTTGCTGAAGGACTGCAGAGTAAAAAAAACAAAAGAATCTAAAGCAAAACTCAAGAGCAATGGTTATCAATGTGCAAGCTATTTTCTCTTTGCAAAACTGAGGAATGGGGAAGTTTCAAGGGTAATTTTACAGAGAAAATGTCAGTTCTAGGTTCCTGCATCCTTACAAGACACTGCTAAAAAATGCTGTGTGACAACAACCAGCATTGTGCAAATAGGCCAGCTTTATACAGGGACAAAAAACTGACTAATCACACAAAGTAGCCTTGTGGCTAATAAGAGGGTTACAGTCATAAGTTCATACTGTAGATTCATAGGTTCATATATGTTTACTAGGCTAACAGCCACAAGGGCCTTTTAAGCCTAGCCATGCATCCCACATCTCTGACAAGTTATGATACCATTGATAAGTGCAAGCAAGAACTTGGGAGATGAAACATTTACAAGCTAGGGGCTGAGAGATGAAACATTTACAGTTTGTCTGAGTCCATTAGGTTTCCCTAATGTGAAATAACAATGACAAAGCCCAACAGTGTGGAGCAAAGCTACAAAGAACTGACTAAACCAGGAAACACTCCAATAAAAATTACTTAACAGTGTAGGGGCCAGCAATGAGGTCAGTGAAATGCAAAATGATAAACTGCGACAAAACACAATAAATAATACAAAAATATATCAGCACCACAGTCAAAATAAGTTATCCAAGTGCAAAAACAAGCTCAAGTACTTACCTTGTGCTTGTAATACACTGGATTCAAGCCAAACTCTTTGGAAACAGCAGTGTTGTGAGCTCTGTGGAAATTATCTAAGACCTGTGTAAGCAGGTCAACAAATTCTGGTGGAGGACTTCTTTGAGGTTGCTGGCAACTCACAGTTTTTGTAAAGAAATGTTATTTTATGTTTGTATTCCCTACCGATGTGATATCTAGCAGTGCCTGTATTGATAAGAACAGTCTTATAAGCAGCATTTCAGTTTCTAAATGTCATTTACAAAGACATAAAAAGAGAAGGGGTATCACAAGAAATACAATCATTCATTCACTGCTGGATTTTTCTTTTCACAGTTCAGTTCCAACATTTCAGTATTGCAAAATGCTTCATTAAACAAAACAGCACTTACAAAATATCAGTCTTTCTGCTTCAAGACTCTCTACGCCCCTCAAACAAGGGTAATTCCACCAGTTTCTCAGCACAACAGGTCCTGCTACTTTCTCCAGATTTAGGAACACCTTTAAAATCTATCACTGTCCTTCATCTGTAGTTCTACTAGCTCTTCAGTATGATCTCTTAATCCAAATGTCAGAAATCTGGAATCTGATTGCTTACATACGTAGTGTTCATTATATGGTCCAAGAAGCACCCATTCCTTGTGGGTCGTTAAAGAAGCTTGACTCCTTTTGTGGGTCTACATTTTTCTCACATAACATACCCTCTGGTAAAATTAACTTTAAGAATTATGACCACACACTGATTTATTTTCCAGGCTTAGTAGTCACTATTTCACAGTATATATTTATCACACTCATAATCACACACACACACACACACACACACACACACACACACACACACACACACACACACACACACACACACACACACACACACACAAAATATATGTGTGTTTAGCTTAATTTTATAGCCCAGATAAAGGATGTAACAAAAGTATTCATCTGGTACAATGCCTAGGTGTTTTGTTTATCTTCTATTCTTGGTACATCATCAGAAGTTTATGGCCTTACAAACTACCTCACTGATATCTATTAGTAGGTGATTTCTAACTATATCAATACACACTGGTGTTCCAGAATTACCACCATTAGTCATGATATGAATTTTAGGAACTCATATCCCTGAAACAATTTACCCAGGCAAATACCTTTCCAGCACAAGATAGGAATACATTAGCTTTAGTTCTAATTAACAGAAATGATGCTGCCAATGGCATACAGTTTCAAGATATATTAGGTAGTTTTCAACCTTTAATCATTCCCTTTGACTTACTGTATGTCTTGGTAATCTATGCTTCACTACATCTATGTGATTATAGCAATACTGATTTCTTGAATACTGAGAAATCTATAAATTCAGTAAACTGGTCTTCAGTCTGCAAGATTCAAACTGGGAACGAATGCTACTATGTGCTTCATCAATTTGGTAGAATACTAAAACAAGTAAACATACAAAGAAAACAAGGTTTATCTCTAGGATTTTCATGAAACATTGAAACTTGAAAGGCTTAATGCAATCTCCAGGGCAATTAAACCAAGTATGTTATTCATGTTGCTGTCATATATTCTATGCAGTGACTGCCTTCATTTCTATCCTACCACCACAGCACACGCACACAAAAAAAATCATGACCATGTGATATAATTTCTGTAACTCATAATGCATCCCATCACTAACAGAATGTAAAATGGGTGTGGTACAGCAATTTTAATGACCATACTTGCACAAATTAAGTAACAATAAATGACATAATGAGTTTTGGTGTGGTTTCGTGCTTGATTTTCATAGTACGCATCTTAAGTTCACCCATCCATCCATACATCCATCCATCCATTCATCCATCCTCAACCCTTTTTCCCATTTTTGCACATGGAGTCGGGGTGTCACTTCAGTAGTTGCAATCATCTTGAGACAAGGTTTACACCTCCAGGTGGCTAGCCCTGCCATGGTAGTTCATTTGTACCACTCACTCGCACATACACTCACACCTATGGCCAATTTAGAGTAGCCAGTCCACCTACTGCATGTCTTTGGAATATGAGAGGAAACTGTAGCAGCCAGAAGAAACTCATGTGACCGCAAGGAGGACATGCAGTCACCACACAGAAGGTACCCCTTTCGAGTATCGAACTGGAGCACCTCTTGCTGTGAGGCGACAATGCTAACCGCTGCACCACCACAGCCAGTATACATCTTAAGTGCAACTATGAAATCCTGTCTATGTTCTATATTTTAAACATGGTTCCATCAGGGAAATTTTAATTTATTTAAACAATTCCATAATTTACATATAATATAATTTGTGTTAGTTTCTTGTGGGGATGCAGACATACTGACTCGCAAATTACACTGTTAACTGTAGCTCTTTTATTTCTTCTAATAGCACAGGAGTATAGGAATACAACTTTTTCCCTGGATATGGCAAGGGGTATAATCTAAGTGAATATACCATTTGTGAAGATATGAACAGGCACAGGACTGACATCTGTGTGTTACATTTTATTGATCCTCCACTGTAAAGTCCTTCACTGGTAATGGCATGTATGTATGCAGGTGATCTGTGAGCCAAAGTCACACATAGTCACTATTCAGCTTGTTACACATCAAGGCTGTGATGCCATTGTTATTGCTTATTACTGTAAAACATACCTGTACAAAACCTGGTTCAGTACTATATGCTCTCGTATTGCTTGAGATGCCACTTTTAATTGCATAGAGATCTGTATAATTCCAAAACAGGAGAAAATGATAAGACGATAGAAAGCAGCCCTGAAAGGTCAGAAAACTTATTGAATCACTGGGAGATTATTTTTAAGTAATTCTTTGTACCGTAGGATGCAAAGGTTTTGTAGAAAAACTGATGAAATAATAAATGAAAAATATGCCTAAAATCCTACATATGTCTCACAATTTTGTTGCATCACTGATTTTCTTTATGAATATCAGTTAAAATGGATACCCCTTTTGGAACATATTTATTAAAACATATCAGTCTTGAGAGACCTTGGAGATTCCTAACCAAGATCAATGTCCACAGGACCTTCAGTTATCTGAACAGAGTGGCAGACCTGTTTTTCTTCTCAGTCACAATAAAGTCCTCCAATGGCATTACTGTTTAGACTTTCGAATTGTGAAAAACCCAACCACCCGTGACCTCCTATTCTATCAGAGAACACATGATTCCACAGATATAACTAGTTAAAGACATTAACCTTCATCAACAGATAAATATGCCACATTGGTGTGATAGATTTATATCCCAATGTATCCACCACTTCTGTGATAACCTTGCCACCTTAAAGATAAACCTAAATAATCAAAAGGACAGCCTCACATTGTCCCCCGTCTTTCTTGTGCTGCCCTTCTTCAGGCTGGGAACTTTTGAATTATGTTTTATTGCTTACATTTGAAATGGTCTATAGACTGACTGCCTAGTACTTAAATATGGACTTATTCATAGAGTCATATACTGTTACTAGGCTAACGGCCCAGTGGGCCTTTCTAAGCATAGCCAGATTTTCCCAAAAGAATAATAATGTCCTATAACCAAACATGACATTGAGGGCCATTCATTTACAAGCCACCTCTGTTCATAAGGGACATGGGTGGCAAGCACGGCTATTCCCCATCCACTGGTCTAAGTTGCTCTTAAACTAGGTAACAGATAAACTCAGCTTCATGTGGCTGGAAACTTCTAGCAACAGTTGGCATATGAAAACACTAGCTTAGTTTGTGTTTCCCTACTTGGAATAAAACGTTTACATTGCTGCATGAAAAATAAAGTATCATTCAACAGGGAATTCATATACAAGAAGAGCCTAGTACGACATCCGTGACTTCATAGCAGCATATTAAGCTGCAGTGAGGCACAGAATGAAGGCAGTTGACAACCATATTATTTTCATTCACTAAACAAGACTGTTTACTGTATATAAAAAATACAATGAAAATAAAAAGAACAAAAGTAACTGCAATATGCAGTTACAAGGAGCTGTGATTTTTTTTAACCCTCTTCATTCACGGCACTTAAAAATGCATTTAGTGAGCATGGAAAAATAAGTAAAACAAAACTGATGCATCTAACTGTAGTAGAAGGAAATGTGTGTGCGTGTCTGTGTGTGTGTGTGTGTGTGTGTGTGTGTGTGTGTGTGTGTGTGTGCACACATGTGTATAAGTGTCAGTCTGTCTTTCTGTTTCTGTGAATACGTATGTTTGAGTCTGCCTTACCTCTGCATTAGTGTGTGTATAAGTATGTATGAGTTTATGCATATGTGTGAAAGATCATCTCTACATCTGTTAGTGTATGCAGATATGAAATTTGATGTGTGTGTGTGTGTGTGTGTGTGTGTGTGTGTGTGTGTGTGTGTGTGTGTGTGTCTGTGGGCATTATAAGCAGACATTACATTCTTGTATAATTTATATATGTGAATTTCAGATGTAAAATACATCCTCCAATTGCAATTAGATATCCTACAGCAACTATAAAATATGAAGTTGATGAACTATTTCACTCCAACAATAAATACATACATACATGATAAACATACTACTATTTTTAAAAAAGTAAAATAGGCTATATTTTAAAATTGGTTTGTAAGTGCGATAATGTACCTCAGGGTGGGTGTTACAGAGGAAATAATCAAACTTCCAGGGGTGGGGAGATCTGATACCTGCTTCGCAACACTTCTGGGCAGTTTGTTATATTCCTAATAACACCCATCCTGTTGGGTCTTATTGCTTGCTTATTTTAGATTAGATATTTTAATAACATTACAAAATAATGCAAAACAGTAGGGTGCCATTTGTTGACTTTGAAAGTGGCACACTGAGATAAACAGACAAGTTCTGGCAACAGACAGCACTGGAAAATTTACACTGTTTGAGTGCCTTGCTTTATTTTAAAAGCTTGTAATGCTTTAATTTCAGGTCACCGATCAGCAGTTAATTAAAATATGTACTTATGAAATAACGCACCTCTGAAAACAAAACTGAATAATTCCCGGACTTTATTAAATCCCAATATGACAGATGAAGTTTAATTCAAACTCAAGGAAAATGCATAAAGGAAGCGGAAAAATGTAAGCTACCCAATTATTATTTAAGTTTTGCTTTCTCCAGGAATATTAGCGTATAGCTATTATTCTAAGATACATTAAAGAAAATGAAAAAATATAAAGCCGTCACTGTCTACTTACTAAAGTGGTTATGAAAAAATAATTATATACATTGTATAACTGATAAATATTATCCACAAAGTCTTTTTTATCTGAAACATAGAAAATAAGTATGTCTACAGTGAAATCTAAAATGCTTAAAAAGACTACTGCATCCTTTCTAAGAAAACTAACTTGTACTACAACATAAATGCGCATAACAAGCTATCAGGCTTTTCTTTTTTGTTATTAAACACCTTTATTGAATTATCACTTGTGACATAGGCGGATCTGCATATATACAGAAGTAATCTAACTGTATTAACTAATTAACATTAACAAACATTATAGTTCACATCCACTGCTATATATCATATAATCTAAGCAACATTACATAGATTATTTAATTCCTGCCCCTTTTTTAAACAAAACCATCTTTATTAAAACATTACTTACACCATAAGCAATCATACATTTATATAAATGTAAACAAACCACACCGACATAATCCTAGTTGCAAGCATTTTACATCATAAACCATACAGACACACTTCCAGTTGCAAACATTATATATCGCTTATAATTTACCCAGTCATTTTCAGTCAAACATTACATAGCTCATTTAAGTTCTACCTTTTTTTAAACCTATTCTTCCCACAATTCCCATATTTTGTTTGCACTCTTTCCTAGTGATCTCAGTTCCGGTTGTTTTATCTCAGTTACTATATTCACTACTCCTTAGATTTTGATTTCCAGTTTCTAGTAACTGTTTTGTTCTTGGGTACAAATCATCTTATTGTATGGCTAAAAGATAAAAGTCATATACTGTGCATAATGACAAATGTGTAAAATGGTCCATTTTTGAAATTTCCAAGGCTTATGCCACAGGTATTATGATTTATAGCAGATTATACCTATAATTTGGGGCTATTAATGGTCATCTGGAACAAAAGCCTATTACTGTCCTATGAACCTATGCCATGCAGAGGTATTCAGAAGATAAAGTTTCTACTGCACTAACAGCATTGTGGAAAAGGGCGACAGATGTCGTCAGAGAGTGCCAGCCATTATTTGTGAATACTACTGTGGAGTTATGTGCATACTGCAGAAAAGGGCAAGCATATTAAAATGACCTCACACCATTGATAAATAGCAAAAAAAAGAAAGGGCATAATGATGCGGCCTTGTAGTATTCCTGTTTTTCACACAGTAAGGAAGTAAAAAGGCATTTTGCAAAGTAACAGATTCAGTTAAGTTGTTCGGGAAATTCTCCATCCCATGAAGAATGGCTGCCCTCCACCAACTCTGTAACTGAGAAGGGTACAGCTCACTGAATCAAAGGCCTGGAAGTAAAATGCAGCAACCTGCTGACACATATCAATATGTCTAATTATATAGTCAACAACTCTGACTATGGGATCGGATGCTGTTATAATTCCTTATAAGTCTATATTGGTTCTGTGATACAATACAGCTCTCTTCAAAATAATTTTGATTTGGGACTGAACCACTATTTCTACTTTTTTGTGAAAGAAAAAAATATGGAACATTTTTAATTGGTACAGAATTAATTTTCCATCAAGATACAATGCCTGCATGTAAAATGTTGCTTGTTACTATTGCTACAAGATAATCTAGGTTTTAAAGGTAGTCATAGCCAGTGCTGGTAATGGGGATAAGCTTCCACTGGCTACAGAATTTTCCCATGATGTGCGTCTCTAATAGCCTCTGACAACCCAAGTCCAGCTCCTGGCCTTTATGTGTGGCTTAGTTTCTAAGTCCGGCAAAACTATTTGTATTGATAGGAGATGGGGTGAAGTTGGGTGATTGGCCCCTTAAAACCAGATGCTTTGGGCAAGTGAAGCTCATCAGCCTGGGAAGGCAGCCCACCTAGGAGAAGGTAAACTCTTATTTAAATCCACAACTGGCTTGCAGCAATACCTAATCATGGTGAAGGATTTGAGAGTAAACCCCAAGGAAATATCCAGAGATGGAGCCCCTAGGACAGTTTGAGGTTGTACTCAACCTCTTTCTGGCAGCTCCTGCGATGAAAATTATGCCAACTTATACTGGCCTAGCATTTCCCCTTGGATTACCTCACTGTCATGGAGAGGGGGAACCTGTTGTGGGGCATCAGCTGTTTCCTCAAAATTCACTTGCCAAGGCCTCCATCCTGGAGAGGACACTCCATCTTCATTTTGTGGGTAATGACACAACACAGAAAGCAGCAGTTACTGGTAATAAGCCAATGCACTCAACTGGCATACAGTGAGGCACAAGAGGCTACTTCCAACATTGGGAGAGATGTTTTAATTTCATTGGGAAGCTACTCTTCACCTTAAGATGGGCAGCCCCTAACCAAATAGGTGCTGTCTCACACCATGGTCCACTTGATCCACTGGATGTGTGAGGCTTAGCGAACCCCCAACAAATGGATTGATAACCATACACCTGGAAAACAATAAAGCAACAAAATAAACCAGTCTTTAGGCTGGGTACATGGAATGTAAGGACAATGACTCCAAGCCTTACAGAAGATCTACAGAACATCAGCGAAGCTGGGAAGACAGCAGTCATTAAGAATGAGCTGAGCAGATTGCAGATGGACATTGTGGGTCTCTGGAAAAAAGGCCGTTGACCATTACTTTTTTCTAACATGGAAAGCTTCCAGAAGAGACAAGGGAACATGGTGTTGGCTTCACAATAAGAAACAACCTCATTGGCACAGTCATACCACCTACTATGGGAAATGAGTGATTGCTGAAAATTCAGCTGCAAACACCAGTAGCCATGGTTAACATCTTCAGATTCTACACTTCTACTTTAAATTCCACCCAAGAAGTCAAGGACAAGTTCTATGATGAAGTTAGTGCTGCCTCCAGTGAGGACCCTTCCCATAAATCCTTATTCATGCTTGGTGATTTTAATGCCAGAGTTTCCAATGACCATCGCAGCTGGCCATGCTTTTTGGAACAGTTTGGAACAGGAAAGATGATTGAAAATGGACAGCATCTACTTGAAGTTTGTTTCCAATATGACCTCTGCCGAACCAGCACTTTCTTTAATGTCAAGCCCCACTACAAAGTTTCATGGTAACACCCACGATCAAAACATTGGCATCAACTTGACCTTGCCTCACCAAATGCAGCAATTTAGGTAGTGTCAGGGTAACACACAGTCACCACAGTGCAGACTGTAATACCAACCACTTGCTAAAGTGTAGTAAGGTGAACATCCAGACGTGAAGGTTCTTCTCTCTAAAAAGGAAGGGAGGCCATGCATTGTCATAGGCAAGACTTGTGACCCATCAAAAGTATGCAAGTTTATTCAAGCACTTGACAAGGCCTTGCCTGTCCCAGCTGGCACTAATACCAATTAGAGATGGAAAAACTACAGGATGCTATCTATAACACTGCAATATCTATCTTTGGGAAGAAGACAGTCAAGTGTGCTGATTAGTTTGAAGCCCACACTGAAGTGCTGACACTGACACCCCTGACTGACAAGAAAAGACAGGCACTGTTTGCATACAGGTCCTTGCCCAATGAGGATAATTTGCAGGCACTCCATTGTGCTTGGAGTCAAGTGCAGCAAGTAGCTTGGTGATGTGCAAATGATTATTGGCTCCAACTTTGTTTCAAGATTCAGCAGGCTGCGGAAATTGGTAACATGCAAGGAATGTATGATGGGATCAAGCAAGCCATTGGCCCATCACAAAGGAAGATTATCCCACTTATGTTGACCACAGGCAAGGTCTTGAAGGCCATAGCCAAGCAGATGGAACACAGGGTGGAGCACTACTCACAGCTGTATACCAGAGAGACCACAGTTATGGAGAAAGCCCTGAATGCCATCAAGCATCTGCCAACAATGATTGAACTGGATGCTGAGCCCACCTTGGAGACACAATGCACAAAACAAAAGCACTTAAAAAAAAAAAGCCTCTGCAAAATATGGTATCCATCAATAAATAAATAAATATGCAAATAATCTCAGAGTCAGCCATATAATATATTGCCAATGCTGGGAGAGAAGAGAGTGAGCAGTATGATAATGGAATGCAAACATAGTTACTAACATAGTTACTATCTGTAAGAATAAAGAATGTGACTGTGACTGTGACTGTACTCTCATTCTCTGCCTCTGTACCATGGGGTCTGCACTTCTCTGCACATGCTGCACATGTTGTCCCTCCACATTCTGGGCAAGAGTTTACCACTTAGTCTCAGAGAGTGAGTTTTCTCTGTATTATAGACATGGGTTTCCCTTTTAGTCAATTACAAGAAAAGTGCAGGGAACAGAAAAAAAAACTCTATATATTGGCTTCATTGATCTTACCAAGGCATTCAACTTTATCAGTAGGAAAGGTCTACTTGCAATTCTGGCAAAGATTGGCCATCCTCTAATACTGCTTAGCATTATCATGGCCTTCCATGAAGGCTGAAGGGGACCAACATGTACAATGGCTCTACATCTGAACTTTTCAAGATTCTGAGTGGAGTAAACCAAGGGGTGTGTATTGACTTCAACACTGCTTGGTATCTTCTTTACAATTCTGTTGAAATTTGCTTTCAGAACTGCTACAGAGGGCATCTTTCTCTGAACCAGAATGGATGGTGACTTCTTAAAACTGCCAAGGCTTAGATCGAAGACCAGGGTGCTTAGAAAGCATCTAAGGCATTTTCTGTTCACTGATGATGCTGCTATTATGGTTTCCACTCAGCAAGAATAAGAAGTCATGTACTCACCATAATGTTCCATCTGCGTAGGTGACTTCATTTGCCTGCAACCTTTGGGACCTTTGGGTCTTGGATCCGACTTCGGATCCGAGCCGGCAACTTATTTTACAGCTTAGCTGTAGCACCCTCATATTCAGACGAGTGTTGCTTTACCCATAATCCCCTGCCAACCCTGATTGACCTCAGATCAAGTTTGCCCTTATACCAAATTTCAGACCAAGTGTCCCAAAAGGGACCAAGAAAAGACATACAGGAATTGACTTCTGAAGGCCAGGGGGAAGGAGGGGGGATGGTTTCAGACAAATGAAGTCACCTACTCAGATGGAACGTTATGATGAGTACATAACTTCTTAATCTGAAGTAGGGACTTCATTTGTCAGCAACCTTTGGGACAGAGTCCCCAGCTACCTGAATCTTGGGTGGCCATCATGGAAGGATGTTCCGGAGCACTGCGGAGCCAAAGGATGTTCTCCCTCTGGAAATAACGTCCAGCTTATAATGGTTGATAAAGGTATGAGATGAGGCCTAAGTGGCTGCAGAGCAAATATCATCCAAAGATACTCTAGATCTAAAGGCAGCAGAAGTAGATATGGAGTGAGTAGAATGCACCCGTAATCCCTGAGGTGCGGGCCTCCCCGAAGTTTCATAGGCCAGAAGAATACACTGTGAAATCCATCGTGATAAGGTGACCTTAGAAATAGCTTTACCCAGATTGAATCTGGCAAAGGAAATGAACAACTGATCTGACTGTCTGTGACCAGCAGTCCTATGAATGTAGAAGCGCAGTTGTCTGTGCACGTCTAAGGAATGCAGTTTGTATTCTCCTTTATTCTGGTACTTAGGGAAGAAAACTGGCAGGTTAATGGACTGATTGATATTGGTTTCTGAGGCCACCTTAGGAAGAAAGGAGGGATTGGTCCTGAGGTACACTCTATCCTGATGAAAAATCAAGTAGGGAGGTTTCACACAAAGGGCCTGAAGTTCGGAAACTCTTTTCGCTGAAGTGATGGCAACAAGGAACGCCGTTTTCCAGGAAAGATATTTAAGTTTGGCTGAGGCAGCTGGTTCAAATGGAGGAGCAGTCAAGGCTTGAAGGACTAATGATAGATCCCAAGGGGGTACTGCTTCCTTGACAGGAGGCCTGAGCAGGAAGGTACCCTTGAGGAAGGTTTTACATAATTTCGCAGTCATCAAGGGACCTGACTCGTGTCCTACATGGTAATGAGAGATGGCTGCTAATTGAACCTAGACCGTAGAACAGCTAGCTCCCCGATGAAAAAGTCTGGTGAGGAAATCCAATACGGACAGCAATGAAGCCGTGAAGGGATCTATGTTATGGTGTTCTGCCCAGATGGAGAAACGCTTCCATTTACTGTGATAGACTTTTCTAGTGGAAGGCTTATGTGCTGCCACCAAGATGGCTTTAACTGGTGAGGAGATGCCGGGCATCCTGACTAAGAGTGCAACTGGAGCAGCCAAGCTGTCAGCTTCAGATTGTCCAGATTCGGGGTCGGTAGGCCTGAGGGATGGGATATTAGATCTGGAATGGGATCCAGAATCCAGGGAGGATTCACCAGATGAGACCACAGGTAAGGGAACCAAGTTTGATGAGGCCAGAATGGGGCAATGAGGATCATTCTGCTCCCCAACCGAGAGGCTTTCTGTATTAGTTTCAGCATCAGGGGTAGAGGAGGATAGGCATAAAGTAGACCGGGAGGCCAAGCATGCACTAGAGCATCTCTCGGGGCTTCCCCGAAGGGGGGAATCAGAGCGAAGAAGCTGGAGCATTTCGTGTTTGAGGGAGTGGCAAAAAGATTGCAGCAGGGTTGCCCCCATGCAGCAAAAATCCACTTCGCTACCTGGGAATTGAGAGACCACTCGTAAGGGGAAAGAATAGTGCGGCTGAGCTTGTCCGCCAGAATGCTGGACTGTCCCAGAATGTGCATTGCAATAAAGAAGCGGTTGGTAGAGATCGCCCATTCCCACACCCTCATGGCCTCTCGACAGAGAGGGTAGGACCTGGTTCCCCCCTGTTTGTTGATGTACCAGACAACTGACATGTTGTCCGTCTGTATCGCAATAGTTCCTATGGGGAGAAGGTTCTGAAGTGCTTGCAACGCCAACAGCACCACCCTCATCTCCAGAACATTGATATGCAAGGAGGTCTCTGTGTCATTCCACGTGCCTTGGACCGTTCTGCCTGAGCAATGCCCCACCCGAGGTGAGAGGCGTCCGTGGTCGCCATGGCGAGGGAAGGCGGCGTGCAGAAGGGTCGTCCCGTATAAAGTTCCGGGGACTGGAGCCACCATAAGAGGGCCCTCCTGCAAGCCCTGCTGAGTGAGATAGGATGGCTGAGGGGGAGAAACTGAAAAGACCATTGGACTAGAAAGGTCCACTGTAGCACCCTCATATTCAGACGAGCGTAAGGAAGAAGAGTTATTGCTGCTGCCATGGAGCCTAGAGCCCTCAGGACCAATTCTGCCTGTGGGGTTTTTAATTGGAGGATGGCCCGCACATGACGACTCAGGTTTTGAAGTCGCTCCGAAGTGAGGAACGCTCGCAGACTTCTCGTATCTATTTTGGCTCCTGTGAAATCTATCACTTGTGTTGGAGCAAGGGAGGATTTGTCCAGGTTGATCGTAATGCCTAGATGGGGAGCTAGTCGGAGAAGGTGATTCCTGGCTGCGCAGAGTAGATGCCTTGTTGGGGCGGACAGGAGCCAGTCGTCCATGTACAGGAAGACCTGCATTCCCTGGAGTCTCAGGTGGGCCGCTATCACTGCTAACACTTTGGTAAACACCCTGGGGGCTGTGGTGTAACCAAAGGGAAGGACCCTGAACTGATAGTGACTGGCTCCCAGCCAGAAGCGGAGAAACCTCCTGGATCGTCTGTCCATTAAAATGTGGTAGTATGCATCCTTGAGGTCTATTGAGCACATCCAGTCGCTCTCCCGTAAGAGGGGGAGAATGGATTGAAGGGTGACCATCCGGAATTTTTCTTTGGTTACTGACAGGTTCACGAGTGAAAGTTCGAGAATCGGTCTCAAGTCCCCCGTCTTATTTGGCACCAGAAAGAACCTGGAGTAAAACCCTAATCCGAGTTGATCTGGGGGGGATGGGCTGGATGGCTCTTTTTTCTAGCATCTGCTGGATTTCTGCAGCTGCCGCCTCCCTCTGTTCGGGTGGTACATCGGGAAGGTTTTTGAGTCTGGGGACATGGTGCAGTGGAATTTTGTAACCTCTGGATATGATACGAAGCACCCAGCGATCTGACGTAATGGACTCCCAAGCCACCAGGTGCTTCGAGAAGTGCT
Organism: Protopterus annectens; assembly: GCF_019279795.1. NCBI lineage: Eukaryota > Metazoa > Chordata > Ceratodontiformes > Protopteridae > Protopterus > Protopterus annectens. The sequence continues at coordinate 935,598,397 of NC_056745.1, forward strand.
CCCCGACTGCTTCCAGAGTGGAGCAGTCAGGCAGCCCCTCAGGGCTGCTGCGTGGGCCAATCAGAGAAGGTTTCTCTGGACCCAAAATTTCTCGGGGCCCCTCTGCCTCTAGGGCTGCGTCCTCCCTGTCCTCCTCTGCCACCGAAGGACTGGTTGTCCGGAGCAGGATGGGAATGTTGCGATTTCCGGAACCACATCTTCTTCTGTCCCTTTTGGTTCTTGGAGAAGGACCTCTGGGGGCAGAGAAGCGGACTCCGATGGCAGACAACGTCTTCCCGTCCTTTTTGCTCTGGACAAGTGTCTCGTGAACGGTCTTGCCAAACAAGGCAGAACCATCAAAGGGGGCATTCGCAAAGGACGCCTTGAAGGGCTCCGCAAAGTCACAATGTCGGAGCCAGGCCTGACGTCTCATGACTAGACCCGCTCTGCTGGCTCTAGCAGCTCCCTCTGTGGTGTGGGACAAAAGCCGCATAGAAGTATTTGAAACAGATCTTAGAGTGGCCATACAAGTGGAGTACAACTGCTTGTCCTCCGCCGACATGGACTCTGGGGGGGGAGCAGCATATTCTTTGATAAGATCTTGCTGACTCCTTGCTCGTTGGATGGACCGAGGGGCTCTCCTGAGTTAATTCCCTCTTCATGGCCGCCGCCATCAACATGGCATCTACGGGGGGACCCTTGCTCCAATGGGACCGGTCTGCAGGGGGACTCAAAATCCTATCCTGGCATTTGGGTACTGGCTCCACAGTGTCCGGCTCCTTCCACACCCTAGTCGTGATAAGGTCCACCAGGGGGTCAGCCGGAGGGGACACCCAAGAGGTAGACGGGCCTGCTTCGAATGCCTCCAGGAACACGGACTTGTCAGAGGAAGCCTTGGGGGCAGACCACCCCCCCTGATTCGGAGCATTTCCATGATGTCTCCAAAGGAGACATCCTCGGGGTGTGACCTTGGGGAGCCTTCCCCTTCATCCAAGTCCATGTCCTCTGTTAAGGACTTGGGGGAGTCCACGTGTCTCCTCTTACACTTATGCTTGCGAGGCACTTCCTCGGGGGGACTGTCCGAGGAGGTCTCACCAGCAATATCCTGTTCCAGTGGAACAACCTGGGACATCGAAGCAGGCTGTCCCTGTGGCCGGGTGATGGAAGCCTGGCCCAGCAGAGAGGGAGTGCAGGGTGGAGCCGATGCAAGGACCGGGGGTCCGGATGCTATCAACAGAGCCCTCTCCACTACATTGAAGGCCGTGGGGGAGCCTCTCTCTCTGGAATCCGAAAGCCGACTCCCACTCAGATCCAATGAAGGGATCGGAACCGGCACTGAGGCCACCGGATCCAAAGGACCCATGTGCTTCGACCTGGACGGAGCCGAAGGCACACTGAATTCCTCGGATCCAAAGCTCGGACCATGGCTCCGAGAGGTCGGATCCGACGAAGGACCCGACAGACTCGAGGGCAGGATCGGATCTGAAGTACCCAGTACTGTCGGTGCTGACCCACCCCCGGCTCCAACGCTGCCCGGCTCTGAGCGCTCTGAACCCGGGAAGCGGGTCGGAGAAGGAGCTATCGGGGCAAAAAAAAGGTGTTGAGCTCCCCCCCAAAGGGGGGGGGGAGGCAAGAGCACTCCCATCTGCAGCTGGGCCTAGATGAACCTTCTCATCATCTGGTCCAAGTCTGCATCAGAAAGACTATAAGTGGATCTCGACTAGGCCACCGAGGTGGGCCGGAAATGCCGCCTCGATGACCTCGACGGAGATCGGGTCTCCTCCTCCTCGGGTCTTGGGGAAAAGCAAGGGGATTGGATCCAAGGAGGAGAGGACCTGGAAGCCGTGGAGGGAGAAGCCCGCTTAGCTGGGGGGCGCCGAAGCGGAGGCCTCGGCCCGCCCGCTTGTGGTGCTTCTCCCTCCTTTTCTCCCTCCTGGCCTCCCTTTCCTCCGGCGTCTTAGTGGGAATTTGAGTCCTGGCCAGGGGAAGGGGGGCAGGAGTGGCTACCACCAAGGGCTGAGGAGGAGCCACGGGAGTACTGGAGGCCGAAGCTGGATCCAGGGGCAAAAGTCCCACCAGAACCAACTTCGACCTCTGCTCTTTCAGTGCCCTGGGGTTGAATGCTGCGCAGATGGAACACCCTGAGGACAGGTGTTCAACCCCAAGGCACTGAACACACTGAGTGTGGCCATCCACCGGTGAAAGCTTATGGCCACACTCGGTGCACTTAGATAAAATGGGCTTTGGGGCCTCTGACAATTTTCAAAGAAAAAAATAACTACACAAACACACCAGTTCCCAAAAACACAAGCAACACACACACACTCTACGAACCAGCGAGAGGAGGAAATACACTAAAAATGAATAAAAATAACAAAAGGGAATCCTAAACACACACACTATTTAAGAAATCAAAGATTTTCTGTCTTAACAAGTTTTCTCTCAAACTTATCTGAAAGTTGCCAGGAGCTCTGAAATCCAGCTGTCTCTTCTAAGAGCGGCAAACTAGATCTGAGGTCAATCAGGGTTGGCAGGGGATTATGGGTAAGGGGAGGAGCTAGGAGCTCAGATCCATAAGCTGTAAAATAAGTTGCTGGCTCGGATCCAAAGTCGGATCCAAGACCTAAAGGTTGCAGACAAATGAAGTCCCTACTTCAGATCTTCAGTCACTTATGACTCACATAGTAGGTGCATGTATGGAATTTTGCCTCACAATCAGTTTAATGAAGACCCAAATGATGGCCCAAAATGTGGGCAATAAGCCATCAATCCGGGTGAATAACTATGAACTGGAGGTTGTCCATCAGTTCGTATACCTAGGCTCTACAATCTCTGACAACTTGTTGCTTGATAGCAAGATCAACAAATGCATTGGAAAAGCCACCACAATTTTTAACAGGCTGACAAAGAAAGAATAGGCTAATGATAAGCTCACTGTGCACAACGTGGTGCAGGTTTACACAGCCTGTGTTTTGAGTGCATCACTGTATGCCAGTGAAACATGCATTCTGTGCTCAAAACAGGAGCAGCAGCACAATGTATTCCATATGCATGGCCTTAGGCGCATACTTGGTATCCCATGGTAGGATAAGATCCCCAACAGCACAGTGCTTGAGAGGATGAGCACTACCTTCATGTTCACCCTCCTGAAACAGAGATGTATATGCTGGTTGGGCCATGTCTCATGCATGATGGATGACCGAATACCAAAAGACATCCCTTTTGAAGAGCTGGAGTCTGGCAACAGGCTGAAAGCATGACCCAAATTGCACTGCAAGGACATATGCAAGTGTGGCCTCAGTGCTATTTCCATCAGCATGAACACCTGGTATTCTCTCACCTCAGACAAGACTGCCTGGATAAGGGAATTAAAGGAAGCTCCTGCTATGTATGAAACCACCATGGCATGGAGAGCAGAGGATAAGAGAGCCCTCAGGAAGATCCTTGCCCATGATACCAGACTAACATCTGCCTACTACTGCTTATGAAGTGGAAAAGACTGCTACTCCTGGATTACATCCCACTGCCACAGAAAACCCTGCTCAAATCAGTCCAATAGAGGCACAAACCCAAGATACTTTGGGATCAAAATATGCCTACTGAAATTGTTGCTTGTTACTATTGCTACAAGGTAAGCTAGAAGTGGACCTATAATTTTAATAGAGACAGGACAGAGTCCCAGCTATATAAGGAGAACCATGGCTTCTAATTTTAATGGACACATTTCTTATTATAGCAACTCTGTTAAGAATGAAAGTTAAAATGTTGGCTGTATTTTAGATGCAGTCTGAATATATATATATATATATATATATATATATATATATATATATATATATATATATATACATACATATATACACCATTGCAGGAATGCAAGGTATCACTTAGCTTGTCAATGCTACTTATGAAAAACTGATGTTCAACCAATTTGGTTTTTACATAAAATGTATTCCTAATTGAGAGAAACAGGTTATCATGTTCTAAAAATAAACTGTTTATGTTTTTCATACTCTGTCTCTTTCTAAAATGAATTCTTTTAATTTTTATAACACTGTGTGATGTCATTCACTGCATCTGATCACTCTAACAGGATCATGCATGTTTAATGTGATCTTCCTATTTTACTGCACTGGGAGACTGAAAACAGGATGCACATTTTCCACAAGATTTAGTTATTTTATTTTTTCTGCAGACAAATAGGCCACCGGGAAAGGAATAACTCCAGATACAGAGCAAAAAACAAGTTCAATATAATATACAGTATCTGGAACGCACGACTTATACCACAGACTAAAAATACGACCTGCAACGTAGACCAATAAAAATAAAAGTATTTATTCAAATGGAATAAGCGCTTTCACAGTTATACTCCAACACTGCTTCATCAGATGTTAAAAAGAGAAAGGACCACTTCCTACATACTATTATCTGACCAATCAAATGCATGTATCATGCCACGCCTCTCAAACACATAAAGGCACAATATTATATTATATTATATATTATAAGTAATATAAATTCTAACTATAATGAGATCAACTTACATAAATACAAAACATATACTCTGTGTGTGTGTTTGTGTGTGTATATATATATATATATATATATATATATATATATATATATATCTATATATATCTATCTATATATATATATATATATATATATATATATATATATATATACACACACACACACACACACACACACAAACAACTAATGTCAAAATATATAAAAAAAACACAAAACCGATAAGGTCAACAAGACCTCTTGACGAAAATAAAAAACAAAATGACAGCAACCAGTTAAAAACACAGACCGTTTATTCTCTTGGAACTAAACGCTTTCACCAGTACATAGGCTTCTTCAGAGTTGTTCAAACCATTAAGAACACTATGCTTAAATAATAACATTCATTAGCTTCAGCAAATCAAATTCTCGAAACAATTAACTATTTGCTATTTGCATTAAAGCCACAGAAGAATATTAAATATACAATGTAAAAACTTTTATCACATTATATTAAAATTCACTTAAACCATATTTTAAAGATTTTTTAAAAAAAATAATCCACCTTATCCTGACTACATTCAGAATTAATTACTTTTTTATGTAATCTGGTCATGTCTTGACTGTAAAATTGGTTATACATATACATTTTTTGAAATTTACACACTTAGTGGAATGCAAATATAGAACATTGTGTATATCTTTATTTTTTATTGGCCTGAGGTGTTCACCTATTCTGTCCCTTAGTCTTCTAATCGTTTTTCCTACATAAAACCCGGGACAGGATAGGCAGGTGGCTAAGTTTACCACCATAGTTGAAGTGCAGTTACATTTACCTGGGCATTGTAAAGATTTCTCATGCCCCAATACGGTCATGTAATGTCCTGTATTAATGTATCTACAAGTCTTTCATGCTCCACACTTGGACATCAATGACCTATATATACCCTTTGGTCTCTGGACTTGCCTTTCCAAATATTCTTGATATTTTTCCCTTTACTAAACATTACTTGAGGCTTAGGTCCTAACCTTGCTATCAATTGATTTTCAAAACTTAATTCCCAACATCTATTTAAAATGTCCACTATCTCAGGTGCACATTCATTATAACATATAACCATAGCATTAGTTCTGTCCTGAACATTCTTATTAACCTCTACACATTTTCCCAAGTTCAATATTGGAACAAAAGATGTCACTCTTTTATGCATCACCTCTTTTTTGATGTTAATAAGAAGTTTCAAGGGGTATCCTCTATCCAGGAATAACCCTATTAACTTATAGATCTCTTTCTGAAAAACTTCCTCTTCACTACTCAGTCTAGATATCCTGACTATCTGCCCCTTGACCACACTTCGTCTTTGAAATTGTGGGTGATTACTAGTAAAATGAAGCAATGTATTGGAGAAAGTGGGTTTTCTAAATACTGAACTTTCCAATAACCCATCTCTCTTAACCAAATGAATATCCAAATAGTGTATTTCTTCCTACTGAACTCACTTCCATCACATCTCCTATTCTCTTTAAACAAAACTTAAAATACACCTCAAAAAACACTGGTTGTGCCCATGTCTCAATCCTGACTAACCATGACCACAGCAATCTCTCTCCTGCTGTCTTCCTCTACTCATTACCTGCTCACTATTATGTTGTTTCTTATAATCTACAAATATTGATGTTAGAATAAAAAAAAAAAAAAAAAAAAAATATTTGGTATTTCCTATTTTCTTTTCTTATTTATCATGTTTCTCTTTCTTATATGACCTAAATTGTTATATATATGTATTACTAAACCAGGATTTAATCCTATTTGTTGCATTATACTTGTTCATCCAATCAAACTTTGTTCTTATCATTTTTATGTTATAATCTGTTTGTACCTTGTGGAGCTTTTCTCCCCAGGCCTCTGCTGAAAATGGAGATGCCTCCAGTCAGACTAGCCCGGTTAACAAATGTTAAATAAATAAATAAATAAATATTTCATCCTGCTCCCATCTACTGGTAAATTTCAAAAAGTCTGTTGTTCCATTCAAATGTTTTACAAATTCCATGACTTTTTGTTCTTCTCCCTTCCATAAAATCAGGGTATCATCCAGAAATCTATTATATACCAGAATTTTGTCCTGCAATTCCGAATTGAAAATATATTTCATCTTCCAATCCAACAATACCAGGTTAGCAAAAATGGGAGCACATTTGGCTCCCATTGCCACCCCTGCCACATGGTGAAAAATTTCACCTTCAAACATTAAAAAATTGTTGTTGAGAATGATTTCCATAAATTCTACTAATAAATCAACTTGTTCCAATTCAATTTTGTGATTTATTACCACACTCTCACTAAACATATCTACACCCGTTTTATGAGGTATGACTGTAAATAAATTAACAACATCAATTGTCAGAAAACTATATTTCTGACACTCATCCTTCCTAAATTCAGCCAATCTTTCCAGACAGTGCCATGAATCTTTAATAATGTGTTGAAATTCTTTGACCAGTGGTCCAACTTGTTTGTCCACCCATGCTGCCATTGGTTCTGTCTTAGAACCCTTGGCCACTACAACTGGTCTAAAGGAAGGGTTTACAATACTTTTATTGTTTTTAGGAATTCCAAAGATATGAGGTATTACTGGATTAACCACTGACAAAAACTGAAATTCCTTCTCATTAATTCTTCATTTAAACAATTCGGCTGATAAAATTATATCAAGCCAGGCATACGCCCTGTTGACTTCATTCCTAGATGCTCTGTCATATGTGGAGGTGTTATTTAAGATAGTCTCCATCTTAGCTGAACAATCTATCTGTCGCATAATGACCACCCCTCCAACTTTGTCAGGCGTCATTATTCTTAAGTTCTTATCATTAGCCAATATTTGTAATACATGACTTTCTTCTTCTGTCAAATTAAAATTCACCCTTTTGACATCTTTAACTCACATCCGTATCTCATTTTCATACATTCTTTCAAACATGTTAACTTCTGGAAATGAAGGAGGCATAAAGTACTTTTACGCCTCAATTCACCATCCCCATTATGGTCTTCCTTGTCTTGGAAGAACATTCTGAGATTTAGTTGTCTAGTATATAACTTTAAATTTAACAAAACGTCCACTATATCAGTTTTAAAATTCACTACAAAAGTCATTCCTTTTTTCAACAGATCAAAGTGCTGATTAGTCAAATCTGTTTCATCATAATTAAAGATGGTAAAACCCTCTTTCGTTACTACGTCACAAAGAAGGGCTCCCTCTTCATTTAGTTCATCATTACTCTCATATCCATCATTGCAAGTATTGGAACTATTAATTAATTCCAATTCCTGTATTTCTTCCCTTTCAAGGATCTCCCCTGATAGGGATGATTCCCCTGGTTCCCTGCCATATGAATTGTTTTGTTGATTTGAGCCCTTCCTGCTCACCTGGTTCATCAGGCATTCGGACCTCCTGGGAGGATCCCTCTCTAAAAAAATCACCATTCCCTTCGTCATTCTCAACATTGTTTAAATCACTATCTTGATAATTACTATTATTTTCATTAACCCTTACTCCATCTCTCACAAAGTCCGATTTTAATTCATTTTCAATAAAATAGATTTGATTTGTCTACTTATGGAGACCATCCTCGAAAACAATGTTTTTGTTTTCGATGGGAGTTATTGTATTCAAACCTCGGGCATAGCAATGGGCACACCCTTTGCCAATAGCTACGCCAATATGGTGTTGGCATACTGGGAGGACATGTTTGTGGTACAAGGGCATGAATTTCTTAGCTCAATTAGCTTTTATAATCGTTCTGTAGATAATGTCTATATGTTATGTGGAAATGAAATAGATCTTGTTAGATTTATAGAGTACCTACATGGGACTACAAATTGTATTCTAGATCTACTGTGGACTTCCTGGATGTCACAGTGGACAGAGATATTGATGGAACTTTTAGCACACGTTTATTTAGGAAAGAATGTTATAGGAATTAATTTCTCCATCGAACTAGCATGCATCCACTCCACATTGTTCATAATATAGTGAAAGGGCAAGGGATGAGAGTATCCCACCTAAATAATGATGACCAAAGATTTGATGAAGAGATTGTAAGTTTGGGGAGACAGTTTAGTAGGAGAAGTTATAGAAAGAGAGAAATTGAGTTGGGTATGCATGCTGGAGCTGAGTTGAGGGAGAGTAGAGCGAAACCATATTTTGGTGCAGTTACTGACATTTCAGGAGCTAGAAGTAAACCGCCTGATTCATTGACTATCGCATTAAAATTTAATAGTGATACTAAGGCAATACCTGAGATTTTTAAGAAACATTGGCCTATACTTCTTACTGATGACAAGATTAAAGGAAAAATTTGGGAAAAACCTAAGTTTAGGTATAAAAACAGGAGGAATTTGTAACAGATGTTATGTTACCCAGATAAGAATAGACATATACATAGGGGTCCCAATGTTTGGGGTACTGTCGCTTGTGGTAATTGTAATTTTTGTGACTATATTGAGACTGACAATAGCTTTATCAGCCCTAATGATGGACGTAGGTTTTGTTTTCGGGTAGGTGCTGATTGCAATACCAAGGGTGTGATCTATTTGGCATACTGCATTGTATGTTCCTCGTTTTATGTAAGGAAGTGTAATCGTAGGTTTAAGGATAGAATAAGGGAACGCACCTATTCTATTAAAATTAAGTATGAGAATAACGCATTGTCCAAGCATGTCATGTCAGAAGGTGAACATCATATATTTAAGTTTCGAGTTATAGATAAGGTATATGAGTCTTTTAGGATGGGAGACATTTGTAATCACTCTGAAAGGGTGGAGTCAACATGGATCCTTAGGATGTAATCTTACAAGGGGAAAGGCTTGAATGGTCAGGTTTCATTGAAACCTGTCCTTAAAGCAAGGAGATTGTTTAGATGAAGTTTTTTTATATATTTTGACATTAGTTGCTCGTGTATCTATATATATATATATATATATATAGAGAGAGAGAGAGAGAGAGAGAGAGTCTTTGTACATATATTTTTAATATATGTTTTGTATTTATGTAAGTTGATCTCATTATTGTTAGAATTTATATTAATTATAATATATAATATAATATTGTGCCTTTATGTGTTTGAGAGGCATGTTATGATACATGTATTTGATTGGTCAGATAATAGTATATAGGAAGTGGTCATTTCTCTTTTTAACATCTGATGAAGCAGTGTTGGAGTATAACTGTGAAAACGCTTATTCCGTTTGAATAAATACTTTTATTTTTATTGGTCTACGTTGCAGTTCGTATTTTTAGTCTGTGGTATAAGTTGTGCATTCCAGATACTGTATATTATATTGGACTTATTTTATTTTTTGTTGGGTTTTTTGTTGATTAAATCAGGTAACTGTATTTGTTCAAAGAATGCATTTCATTCCAACCCAATCCATATGCTGGCAAACATACGTGAAGACTATTATGTATGCAAATCAAATTATGAGGATACAACAAAAACGCACAGCATTACTGAGAACAGTACTTAGAAATTCATGATTATATATCATATAAAGAAAATATTTCAGAGCACAAATTATAAGAGCTATGCACTGTTTCACATCATTACAACTAAGCAAAACTATATAAAAAGAAGTTAAATCAAAATCATATTACAAAAAGTATTATTAGGCAGAGCAGAAGGGCTGTGAAAGGAGTATAAAACTGAATGCTAATTTATTAAATGGATGAATGGATGCAGAAAGAATAAGGAAACAGAAAAAGCCTAGTAATTCTCAAAGGATTTCCATGAACAGGTAGCCTTACTGCAAGTGGCTTTCCCTTCCCAGCAACACTTTACAATTCATATACCACCCTTATATTGTGGTTTCCTGCTAGCAAGAGCATCAGTGCAGAAGGTGGTTGTTCTGGCCATGGTAGAAACTAATAAGGCATTTTGGGGTAAAAGTTAATGCAACTAAGCCATGTGCCCTCCCTAGGAAATGCTTGCAGCTACCAATTATCACTGTTGGTGAAAATCTTTAATACCATCAAAAGACAGTAATGACCCATTGACTTAAATGAAAGAACATGAGGTGCAGGTAACTTCAGCAGAGAATGGGTTTGGGGTATGTTAATTTGTGTCTGTGCATGACTGCAGGTAAGTTCAGCAGAGAAACAGTGGTGGGGTATGCTTACTTTTGTGTGTGTGTGTGTCCGTGTCTGTAGAGATGTGAATGGAGTCAGAGGAATGTGTGTGTGTATGTCTATAGCGACATGAATGGAATCAGATGAGTGTGTGTGTGTGTGTGTGTGTGTGTGTGTGTGTGTGTGTGTGTGTGTGTGTGTCTATAGGAATATGAATGAAATCAGATAAATGTGTGTGTGTGCGTGCTCATGTCTATAGTGACAAGAATGGAGTCAGAAGAGTGTGTGTGTGTGTGTGTGTGTGTGTGTGTGTGTGTGTGTGTGTGTGTGTGTCTATAGGGATATGAATGGAATCAGATGAGTGTATGCGTGTGTGTGTGTGTGTGTGTGTGTGTGTGTGTGTGTGTGTGTGTGTGTGTGTGTGTGTGTGTGTGTGTGTGTGTGTGTGTGTGTGTGGCTAATCACAGTAGTGGGTTTAGGTAGGGAATTTAGTGTGTTGATGTGTATCTGTGTATGCTTTGGAGCATGCTTGTGGATGAATAGATGAGTGTGCCCATCAGACTCATCATAAGTGGATGGTGGTGGTGGTGGTGTTTGATGTAGAGTGGATGTGTGTTTGTTGGAACTCCTGGGAGAAAGAGAGAGAGTTTGTGTGTGTGTGTGTGTGTGTGTGTGTGTGTGTGTGTGTGTGTGTGTGTGTGTGTGTGTGTGTGTGTGTGTGTGTGTGTGTGTGTGTGAGTGTGTGTGTTTAAAATGTTAGGGTTGCCTGTCCTAACCTGATGCATAGGTGGACAGTGTAGAAATGACCACCATCACATGTCTAGCAGAGCTGATTGGTAAAACAAATGTAATTTAGGAATATGTGAATGAGATGATAATGAGCTCTTCATCATTTCAGTCACAGCTGTCGCTGAATCCCATTTCCACCAAACATGAAAACTGACCTACCTGTGGTAGGCACTTTACATAAGCTGTGGGATTCCTTCTGTAGCCCAGCCAAGTTACAGAAGGTAATGGTAAAACAGTGGGGAAGAACAGAGCATTAAATAGGGTAAGGTATACCAGGTGGACAAAGGAAGTACATTTTCATAAGCATTTACAGATTCTACTTTGTAACAGGAGGTTATTTGATGCACTTTCAAAATTTGTTAATGCAAGAACAGGTGTAATATCAGGAAGAAGAAAGGTAATAGCTTAGCGAAGACATTTTCTTTGCAGAAAGAACCCTGCCTACTTAAGGTGAAACTGTGAGAAGTCTGTTGGTGAGTGGGATACATACAAAACATACGACAAAGAATCAAAAATGTTATTAAATAAAATATTAAATATTTAAGAGGAGTAGCCCTTCATGTAAAAGAAAATTATAATTACACAAAAGATGGCACTTTTGTAGTCTATTATATGACAGACACATACTTTTTGCATATTTTAATGAATATAATTGGTTCCCTACTGAAATGTTGACACTCAAAATGCCAAGTGTTGACAAGCCAAAAGAAAAAGACGGAAAACCCAAGAAAAGAGTGACTCCTGAAAATTGCTCTTCTTCTTTAAAATTTTTTTTTGCATTGGAGCAAGCCCCTCTGCACCCTTCAATGTGGGAAGCAAGCATCCCACACTGTATATATATATATATATATATATATATATATATATATATATATATATACATACATACATACTAACTCCTAAATCGCCATACCTCAGAGAAAAGGGAATTCTCTGAGAAATGCCCATCTTGTACTTGGTATATGTAAGTCTATTGTTCATCCATTCAGTCACCGTGTTATGGGATTTGCTCTGTCAGTTCCTGGCATTTCAAATGGTTGCCGTATAATTTGACATTTTTTTAGTATTTTGAGGAGAACAGAAAGCAGATGTAGGATGGCATGCTTAAGTTTTTGAATCAAGTTAGATCTAGATGAGTATACTTCACTCTGCCATCAATTTACTGACAGTGACAAAAATGCTTGGATAAGCCAACAGAAAGACTCTTTCTTGAATAGATAACAAAAAGCGGTAGCCTGAGTGTGCGAGGGAACGCTAACTGAGGATTTGGATTGTTAATGCTGAAACTTTCAGATATACAAAAAATGTCAGCAATGGGGTGGGAGTGCATGTGCACATGTGAGTGTGCATGCATATGTGTGAGTGTGTGTTTGTGTGTGTATTTACAGGTCAAGGGTTAGAATAAGGGCTAGGAAAAGAGACTGATTTAATGGTGCGCATGCATGCTGCAGTATGTGACATACGTGACATGTGTGATGTACGTCTTAGTGTCGTGTATATGGTAGTATTACAGAAAACTGCTTTTCCTAATGTAAGGTAGGGGTTGTTAGGAGCATGGGCAGGTATAGCAAACATGAATGTGGTGACTTAGGCGCAACAGTGTCAGCAGAAGCCCTCTGACTATATGCACTATCCTTGGTTATCATTAACTTTTAACTCAAGAGTGAGGAACGGGCAGGGATTTCATGTATTCTTTGTAGCTGTAACAACATAAGGATTAATGAGGGTGTCTGCTGATTTTCTAATGTCCATAAAAGAGATCCTCAGAAAAGCAGGACTGCAAATACAAATAAGAGAGATAAATAAGTTGGGTTATCCTGCAGCATTCTCTTTTACTCAGAAGTAACTGCTTTCTCTTGGGAAAAAAAAAAAAACTGTAGTTATGATTTTGTATAACGCTGATAATATTCTCCAGGTTAAGGCTTAATTAACTGGGGCAGCCAAATGACATATAGATGCACACCCTGAAAAACCTCCTCTGAAAGTGTAGATAAGGCATCATCTGTGTCCATTTCCACATTAAGCAGATTGTAATCCAGTATGAAAGTAGTTGTAAACACATGCTTATCACTGTCAGTTGTCTCCCGTGTAGCATATTGTTGTATATTTGTCAAAAAGATCCTTGTTTTTAACATGTAATTGCAACTTAGTTTGGCATGCCCTCTTCATTATTCATTTTTTGCCAGAGTTGTTTCATTCTGTTTCTTTGGTATTGCATTTGTAAGAACTGTGTTTTTTTTTTTTACTATTGCAATAACAATACTGCATCATGCCTTTCTGACTAGAAGTTTTATTTATTGTACAGTTCATGTATGTGCTGGGAAAGTGAAAAAAAAATCAGAGTGGAAGTTCACTGACAATGCATAATATATGGTATTAGAGGTTTGTTTTGCAATTGTAGGCTTAGCTTTCATATAGTTTTAGAAGTCATTAGAGAATGGCCGACTTATACATCGGCATCCTGAATGGAGACTGAACATTCTACAGCAGGGCGTTAATATACAGGTAATGCCCACTGAAAAATGAGTCCACTGCTTCACAGTAGCATATTAACATGATGTGAAGCTCAGACTGAAAGAATGCTGCTAACAGCTGGCTTTTGATGTTTAGTGAGTGTAAAGAAAAAAAATAGAAAAGTGTGCGTGTGTTTATGTCTGTGTGTAAGGGTATGCGAGACATTATTTACTCTCGCTAAGCAGTGTTTTTTCTGTTTAGTGAGTGTAAAATTGAAAGAAACAAAAAAGAAAGAAAGAAAAGTCTGAGTGTTCATGTGTGTGCATATGTGTGTTCATGTTTCTGTCTACATGTGTGAGTGTATGTGTGCATGAAAGTGGAAGTGTGTGTGTGTGTGTGTGTGTGTGTGTGTGTGTGTGTGTGTGTGTGTGTGTGTGTGTGTGTGTGTGTGTGTGTGTGTGTGTGTGAGAAGAGTGGCAGTATCAGAAGTTTAAGAGCTTTACATACCTCTCAACCTCTTAGCTCAAGAAATCTGGATAAAGCCTAAAATAAAGAGGGAACAATGCCTCAAAAAATAGGAACCAATTTTAAATTTTGTTCTTATAAAATTAAGAAGTTGCTTGAATAACAGGATTTGTGTTAGCATGCATTTTCTGAAGAAAATAAAGTCAAATGTGTATCACTATTTAGTGACTTGAATCCCCAATGACTGGCAATAAACCATACATTTTAGGAGTAAGGGACCAAAAGAAAATGAAGTAAATGTCTGGGTATTTTTTGAGAATGTTATATTTTCGATGTAAAATACTTCATCCAACACCATTTACATATACTACAGCGAGTTTGAAACATTAGCAGGAGTAACTATTCCACATCAAAAACATGCCTGTGGCATTGGACCTCCTCTCTAGGCAGGCATTATTAACAGAGTAACACACACCCTGCTGGGAATCATTGCTTGCTTAAAGAGGACGTGGGGACAAAGACACAAATGAATGTATATGTTGTGTTACGATCATTAGTGTCATACATGAGTTAATGAAGTGCTGCTGATGGTTAGTTGACGTGTGCATATTTAACTCCTTTTTTGGCAGGTGGTGTTTTAAATGAAAATGTATATAATTAGAAGTTTAAACTTCAACTTTGTGCAACAATCCCAGAAATACATTATGTTTTATCAACATTTCAAAACGCCTTAGAAAAGTACAGCTTGTTTTATACAAAAACCTAATCCAGAAAGTTAAACTGCAAATACCTCTGACCCTCATCCAAGTTAGATCCAAACTTCTCTGAACATTGTGTTAGCTCTGAAGCTTACATTGTCCCAGTTTCCCTTGTCTTTTGGAGTGCAGCTGTTAAAATGGAACCTCCCAGCAATATTTAAGTGCACAGGTTCAAAATGTTCCTTTAAAATTTGTACAATTTATCAAAGCTTGCAGACTTGCAAAGGTTGTACTGAATTTATTTGTAGTTCATGTGAAAAACAATCCATCACACTTATTATGAGGCATATTGCATACAATAAAAAAAATATGTTGTATATTTAGTATATGCAAACTTCTTACCTGTGGAAACTTTAAATCCGATATTTTTTACCTAAATTGCCATTATTATTTAGGATAATCTGTTTTAAGTGTTTTGTTTCCACTTTACTTTAGCCTCACCATGCTAGCAATGCTGAAAAATACACCTTGTGTATGAAATGTACTTTATTTTACCACACTGGCTTATTTGAAAAATAAGAAAAATAACTCGGCATAAATGTAATCAGTGATACAGCAAATTGCTGGAGATCTAAGCAGCCAAAACAGAAGGCGGCAAATACTTTATAAACAACAAGCCATTAAACCTTTCCTCCAGCATAGCATGCCATACGCTAAGCGTTATTTTTTTATCTCCACTTGCTGTTCCCTCTCTAGAAGACAGATGTATTATTTAAGATGGTTACAATTACTGCACACAGTATTTCAAATAAGCCATAACCTCTGACTTCTAAAATGGCAGAATTATCTATGCTCTTTGAAAAAGCGATCATGCTGACAAAACATGCCAGCATTAAATCTAACTTAGTGCCCACTCTTGTAATGTGTAGATAATGCTCCATAACCCTTGTAGGGAGCATCACAATGAGTTTTGTTTTCACTGCATAGGATAACAACATTCCTCTTTCTCCATGTCTCTTACTAGGTTTCATAAGTTTTTCAATGCTCAGCATTAAATCTGATTCACTAAATCTTATAACAGTAAACAGTGCTTAGTGGTCAGTTTTAGGTCCTGGCCTTGGTGTTAGTCTCTCAATAATGAAGAAATCTCTGTGTCAGCTACCCATATAATACGCAGGGCGTGTTCTCCAGCTTGAGTTAACTGCTTTTTTTGCTGAACTTTTTTTTTGTTTTTTTTTAGCACAGAGCTCAGATTTTTCAGCATGCTGCAATGTTATTAACAGATGCAAAACAGACATAAAAAAATACTTTGCTGGTTTATGAGGAAAATCTGTAATCACTGAACTCTTCCATAATACATTGCATAATTCAAATTATGAAAGAAAAAAATTTAAATGAATTAAATGTCACAGTGCACGTTTAATTATTTAACACTTGATTATCAAAAGTCAGTGTTGCAGAGTGTAATTATATGATATCTGAGTGGATGTGCAGAGAAGGAATAAAATGAACAAAGCTGTCAGCAGAATACAAATCAGACATAAAAATAAACAGAATATTCAGTATACTATTACAAATGCATAGCATGCAACAGTGGGTTTAATTATTATAGAGATAAGTCAATAAGGATATAGGCTTTGGGCTGATATCCGAGCAGAAAGTTTCGGTGCTTGACCTCGACATTTTAGGGTGAAGGTATTGGGCAAACGGGTACCCACCATTGCATGTTATATCCTCTTCCAAGTATCTGTTCTATGAGACTGTCTTTGCTGTATTCTACTACTTCTGTTTTTCTCAACAGAACTGAAATTCTAATGCCAAAAGCAAATTTCAGCAGCCAGAATAATCACAAATTATGCTTTCCTAGGCAGTCATTTTTGTCTAAGAATGCCTGTCAGGGTGGCTACAAGTTTATTGCAGTTAGTGTAAGGTAGAGTAGTTTTAAGGGGGTGGGGGCATTAAGGAACAAGGATGGGTGAAGTAAGAACATTTTATTGGTAACAAGATGTGAGGTGTATATGGTATGGAGTATCATGAGGGGATATTTAAGAGGGTGCAGGAGTTGAGTTATTTTTTCTTGGTGCAGAATTCTACCGAAAGGGAAGTTTGCTGAGATAAGATTCCTTGCGCAAACCTGCATCCTAGTGATCAGCTGAGGTATTATTGGTGAGTAGTATTGTTAAGACAGGGTGCAGGAAAGAGAAGTTTCTTTCCTTGCTTTAACATAGTTTTGTTGCTTAGTCAGTAGTTTGTAGGAGCGTACATTCAGAGGTAGGCTGTGCTGCAGACTGGCAGCATTTTTTAGTTCAGCAGCATAGGGAGTTAGGAGAAGGTAGATCTTTAAGGTTTTGGTCTAATAGGCCCTTTTGCATTAGAGGAACCCATTTCCAGCTCTTCTTTCATCTCCCCGATACATTTCAAGATAATTTCTTTCAGTCATGGAACAGTTAGCACTATGACCCGTATATGATCCCTACCCCCTTTTCCCGCTAGCACTTTTCCTTTCTCCAGTCAGGTTTTGGAAGTGACTGAGGGTGCAGATATGCTGCATAAAATAAAATAAAATAAAATAAATAAATAAAAAGTTAAAGTGCAAGGCTAGGTTACTCCTTCTGCTTCCCCCATTGTAACATGGAGTGAAACCTTAGGAGGTTCAGAATGGGACTCTGCTTTATATATTTAAAAACAGCCTATCTGGAAGTGTGGGATGTTTTTTTTTTTTTTTTGGTAAGGAGAGACAATCTCACAATGTACATCATACCGATTTTCAAACAGATGCTAATGTCCAGTCTATAAAAGAAAATGTATGCTGATAAACAGGTAAACAGTAGCTCAAAATGTCTATTCAGTATATCTACTTGTAGTAGGGAGGCTACAGTGTTGAAAACAGGGGTTAGGCCTAAAAGGACTGTAGAAAGGCCTCATTGTGGTGCATGTGACATGTGCCTATGCACGTAGCATGTTGTACATGTACATCACTAGGCGAGAGGCATGCCTGAGAAGACTGACATGGAAAAGGCTTACAGGGTATTGCTAGGCAAAGTGAAGGACCTGCAGCTGGGGAGTGGTAAGTAGTCCGGGAATATTTTTGCGGCACCACTGAACATTCGTGTGGAAAAGACAGAGGTAGCATGGGTCTACATAGCTCTTAACCCTCCATCTCCAAAATGTGGAATGAATGGATGAAATGTAGAAAAATTGCTACAGTTTATTACCATCTTCAATTAGGTAGCTCACAGGATAGATAAAGAGTGGTATTTTATACTTAGTAAATACTCTTTGTTGAACTAATATGCTTCAGTAGTACGTACTAGGGATATCAGTTCTAAAAAAATGTTCTTAACATTGAATAGGTATCATACCCTTCTCTGGAAAACAAAGAATGCTTGTACCTTTAAGTCATTTTGCTTGTCTGTAGAATTCTGGAAGACTGGATTTACAATAGATATTTAGGAGAATCTGAAGGCGTAGCCCAAACTGAGGACCGGAGAGAGCTAGTCAAAAAGGACATTGTTTAATTCATTTATATAAAAGTAGGAACACTGTTATTAAAACATATATCTCTTTCTTTTTTCCTTTCAGGACTACGGTACTCTGCACTGCTGACTGGAAAAGGACAAGCTTCTCTTCATTACAGTCTAGATTTGCATGCCTTCAAAGGATTTGACATTATCCTTGGCTGCCCAAACAGCCAGGTTTCGGGCTCAGACATGTGACAACTGGGTTTAGTGTTTTATATATTTCATGGTGGTGATTCTGCACAAACAAATGCAGCAGGCCCCATCATTACTACTGTGTTTTCTGACCATAAGCGAGGCTTAATGGTTAAGGGGTTTTCACACGTAGCCTTGGTGCAATTAGAAATTTCGAAAACTGAAGGTAGTGGATAAGTCCATTACTTGCATGCTGATAGCTGGTTTGGAGGGATGTCAGATAGGGGAGCAATGGTGCTGAAAGGAGTATAGGAAGGAAGGGCTTAGGACACAAGTTTACTGGGATTTTAACATGGGTAATTGTGCTGGGATGGTTTGTAGATTCACAAACATACTATTTCTTACTGTGGTGGGATGTATAGTGGGTTGAGATGTTGGTTCAAGGAAGGAAGTCAAAGAAGGTAAATGGTAGGACAAGGGTTAACAGTCCACCCGAGGGAGTCATGACCTTTTTGGAGAGGCTGGAAGACTGGCCATATCTCTTTCCATTAAGGTTGTGGTACTCAAGACTTGGATGCAAAGCTACCCATTAACCATTACTAGTGTCCACATTGACTGTGGGTTTTATGAAGGGGTTCTACATTCACTCAGGGGTTGGGGGAAAGAGTGTGCCTTGTTGCAATTTAAGGTCAGTTAAGGGGAGAGAGGTAGCGATCACAGACTTGTTGGAGAAAGAAGTAAAAGTGGGATTGGTCACTTTAACAAGCCAGCATTTCAGACCTTCTGGATATCTATGCAAGGTTTAGTATTTAAAAAGAAGCCTGGTGACTTTTACTTGATTCACCACCTGTTGTTTCCTGAGGATGATTCTGTTAATGACCACTTTGATAGGAGGGATGTGACGATTCAGTAAGCATCCTTGGATGATGGTGGCAGCCATTAGGTTTTTTGTTGAGCCATGGATGGTTATGCTGGACACTGAGTAAACAGTTCGGTTGTTTCAAATAAGGAAGCAATACTGGGGTGAGTTAGGCATGTCTCTACAATGAATGTTTTATTTTGACAAAGTGATGCTGATAAACTATGCGGTGGCCTGTGCTATTTTTGAGAAGTTTAGCTCAGTGTTGCAATGGATATGGCAGGAGAACAGGCTGTCTGGGAGAGTGATACACTACTTGGACAATTTTATCTTTATTGGTGAAGCAAAAGAATGCGTGCACGATCGTTTCCATAGTTTCTTCTGTATTTTTGACGAGCTAAGTATTCTGTTAGCTAAGAATAAACTGGAAGGACAAACCAAAGTTCTAACTTTGAGCCTTGAGTTAGATGCTGTTAAGGGTTTGTTCCATCTACCACTAAATAGGTTGATAAAGTTGAAAGATAAGACTGATTTTTTTGTTGAAAGTAGGCAAATTTAGAGTAAGGGTGGCAATGGAACTTTTGGGTTTGTTCAACTTTATGTGTAAAGTAGTAGGGCTGGGTAGGGTTTTTTTTGCAGGTCCATAGCTAACTTATTAAGGAAAAGGGTGACGCAACATCAAAGAGTGAGAGTGACTTTGTTGTTTATGGAGGATATGAAAGGCTGGAAGTTGCTTCTTTATAATTTTAATGTTGTAAAAATGTGGCAGGATGGCTGGGTATCATTTTTGGATCTAGAGGTATACACTCATGCAACAGAAGGCATAGGTATGGGTGCATAATTCCACAGGAAGTGGTTTTCAGCTAAGTGATTCATTGAGGAAGTGAGGAACAATATTACACTGTTGGAGTTAATGCCCATTTGGGCTGTAATTGTGTTTTGGAGTGAAAACCTGGCTAAAAAGAAGGTGATACTTCATTCAGATAATGGGTCAGTGGAGTGAGTTTTCTCTGCCAAGTCATCTAGGTATGTTCTTGTACAGCTCTTATTAAGGAAGTTGACTCTATAATGTCTGGGTATTAGTTTGCCACTGAATGCTAAATATGCTCCTGTCAGGTTAAATGTAGTGGCTGAAAGCTTATCCTAGTTTCACTTTTACAGGTTTCGGGCAGTCATGCAGAAGACAGAAGCTAAGCCATTTGTAATCCAAGAAGAGGTTTGGAGAACTGGTAGGCTGTAGTGGTCTGGTTGGTGCAGCAGCCATATGGTTTATTGAGTAAGTCTTATAGTACAACATGTAAGGAGTATTCTATAGGTGTTAATCATTGTCTTTGGTAGTGATAAATTTAGGGTACAATGTCAGTTTAATGAAGCAGCATTTAGAGTTAGGGTCCATTCAGCACCTTGGGGTGCAGCAGTTACATTTCTGTGGAAGACTAACTGGACAAAACATTGGGTGGGCGTTAAGCTTTTTTTCTATTGTCGCCCCTTCTCCTCCTATACATTCTTACCTCATATAACTCTCACCTAACTCCAACTTACTTTCATCCTGCAAATACTAATGCCAATGTCTTCACACATCCTCTGCAATGTTTCCATATCTGCTCATCTATCTTTACTCAAAATACTATACTCCCCAGAATCAAAATACCCCTTACACCTACCACCTCTTTAGAAAATAAAATAAAGCACCAACCCTGGCCCAAACCCTCCCCTCCAGTCAATAAAGCTAACACCCCTAACCAACCCTACACTACTCCTCCAAAAACGCAAGTATCTTTTTACTCCATGAATCTTAAAAGCATCCTAAACAAAATTAGTGAATTCCATGCCTGGATGCCTAACCACACTCCTGATACAATAGTCCTGACTGAAACTTGGCTGAAGCCACAAAACTGTGACAGCAATATCCTCCCCCCTGGATACCATATTCTTAGACTAGATAAACAAAAGTAAAAACGGGGTGGAGTGGTCATTGTATATTCAAACCATCTTATTCCTTCAAGTCTAAATCAACCCACTCCCTCCTTCTCACCTGCTGAACTCCTGACAGTGAACTTTAAACTTAACAATCACAACACTATCACAATCGTAGCTATCTACATTCCCCTCGGAGATAACATTACCCTTCTAGAAAACATTCTCTCTTACCTTTCTCAAGAAACCCACAAATAAACTATTCTTCTTGGGGATGTAAATATTAACTGGCTAACTCTTCAGTCCCCTAACACTACTTCATGCATCAACTTACATGGCTTTTTACAACTTATCTCAACCCCCACCCATATAAACAGATCACATACCCCCATCTCTCTCATCAATTGAATTTTAGTCACAGATCCCCACATATATCATAACCCTGAGACTCTATCTGACTCCCTAAGTGATCACTCCCCTGTGAAAGTTCTTACAAACACTCCTCATTTTGCTAGGTCTCACAGATACATAACCTGTCACAAACTATCCACCTTCTGTCCTGCCCTCCTCTCCAGGATAAACTGGACACATCTAACCTATCTCCACCTTGATGAAGCTGTCCACTCTTTCAACTCTATTTTCCTTAACTTTCCTAACACTCTTGCTCCACCCTGCACTGTTCGCATCAAATCTAATATATCCCTTTGGCTTACCAATGCTACCTGCACCCTAATGAAAACTAGAGACAGGGGATGGAAAAGATGGGCAAAAACTAAGCTCCCTTCCAATTTGCAAAAATATAAAGAACTAAGAAATCAGGCAAAAAAACACATCCACAAAGACAAAAAGAACTTCTACTTTAACCCCCCAACTGCCCAAAAAATAGATCACAAGAAATTTTGGAGCTCTATAAACCAAATCCTGCAGCCTGTTAACCCTTCTTCTCCCAAATCCTGCCCAAACCACTCACTGGAAGAAACATCAACCTCATTCAATTCTATTTCATTGAATCCATATCTAAGTTGATAAATTCCTTCCCCACTACTACCATCTTAACTAATGTTTCCACATCCTCTCCTACTCTCAACTCCTCTACCACTTTCTCTGTTACAACTGTACCCAATAACTATATAAAATCCTTGCTCTCTAAACTTAAACCCTGCTCTGCTTCTGCTGACACCCTGCCTCCTTATTTCCTACAAATTGCTGCTGAATCCCTTGCCCTCGCTGTATCAATCATAATAAATTGCTCCATCTCAAAATCTAAGGTCCCATCTACCTAGAAAGAATTCTACACCATACCCATTCACAAAGGAGGTAAATCCACTGACATTACAAACTTCAGACCCATCACAATCCTCTCACCACTCTCAAAAATACCAGAATAATGTCTACATAAGCAAATCATGAAATACCTCCTAGAGGAAAACTTGCTCACTCCTACACAGCATGGCTTTTGCCCTAAACATATCACTACAACCCTTATATCCTTCATTCATACTATTTCTCTAACCAGAGACAATAATAGTTGGCCGGCGAAGAATGGATAAAAGCACAGGAACAGAATGAGTGAGGTGTGGTAAAAGAAGATATGTAAACCAAAAAAATAATAAAAAATACCGCACTGACATGGCTGAGTACTGAATAATGTTTATTTAAAATAAAATGTTAAATGTAAGTGCTTTTGCGATTACAACATTGCTTCACCAGACTAAAAACTGAATGAAACAGCAATCAATTTAAAATGAGACTAACCAATGAATTCCTAAAATCAATTAAGCCGTTTAGAATAAAAGGTATAGTCACAGGAAAAATT
Organism: Protopterus annectens; assembly: GCF_019279795.1. Lineage (NCBI taxonomy): Eukaryota > Metazoa > Chordata > Ceratodontiformes > Protopteridae > Protopterus > Protopterus annectens. The sequence continues at coordinate 935,621,661 of NC_056745.1, forward strand.
GCACACAAATTCAAGTTGCAAAGCCTAAAGAGTAAAATACTGGAAATTACACAAGCAAGAAAATATAAAATATTATGTGCATATATATATATATATATATATATATATATATATATATATATGACATTGTACAAAAATGAAAACTAATGTTTGAGTGGATGTGCTTTTAGAAAAGGTTTGAGGCTAGATACCCCATTTAAACCAGGTGGTTTCTCTGCATTAAACAGTAAAATCCATTTTTGTTCTGCATCTCCTGTACGGTTAATAACATTGCCCCCTCTAATTCCCATATCCAATACCTGCAGAACTAAGAACTTAAAATTATGTCCTGGGCCATGCTGAATGATGTGCTGTGCTAAAGCATTGGTCTCTCTTTTGTTTCTAATATCCCTGTAATGTCCCAAAATTCTATCTTTCAAAGACCTATTAGTCATGCCTAAATAAAAGGCATGACAAACCTGACAGATACTAAAATAAACAATGCTGGGAGTTTTGAAGTCAGCATAGAAATCTAACTCGATTTTAAGATTTACATAGGGATGCATATAAATTGAAACTGTAAGAATATGCTTACACACTGCACAAGACCTACAGGCAAAAGTGTCCTTCCTGCTGGATCGAACGGTTCCATTGTGATGATGTGATCTATAACACAAATGCTTCGTAAGTGACTTGTTTTTAAAAGTAAAGTGTGGTGTAGTATCTAGGACGCCCTTCAGTTTTTCTACCGTATGTAAAATATTCCAGTTCTTTTCTATAATGTTGCAGTAATTATTAATGTCACTGGAATAGGGTAAGGGTACCCATCAAAGTATCAGTCACAGCAGATAACACCTGTGGACTATGGGCTTCCTCTGAATTATTATAATAGGCCTTACATCTCCTTTACCTTTCTTGCCAAGCATTGGTGATGCAGGCATCAATTTCTTTCCCCTTATAACCTCTGTGTAAGAAATCATTCTTAAGAGAGTCAAGCGCTATACGTAGTTGAGAGTAATCACTATGTAACCTCATTATTCGATAAACCTGGCCTTTCAACACATTGTGTGTGTAACATGCCCTTGGTGCATACTATTTTTATGCAAAAAGGTGTTCTTCCTAGTCAGTTTCCTAAATACACTAGTACATAAGGTATTAAGTTTTGTTTTACTGACCTTCACATCTAAGAAATCTATCTCTACAGAGGAGTAATTGTAGGTAAATCTAAGGAAACTGGCGGTACTATGCATGTAGGCCACAAACTCCTCCAGTTTTGACTGAGTGCCTTGCCGAAGCAAAAACATATCATCCACAAAACACACATACCACATAATATAGTCGGAAAAGGCATTATTGTGCAACAGAAATGTTTTCTTCCATTGAACCAGTGTTAGGTTGGTGTAGGTATTGGCACAGGCAGTGCCCATGGCTATCCTAATCTTCTGCAGAAAATGTTTATTTTCAAAAATGAAAACATTATTCTCTAATACAAATTCAAGAAACGTGCATAAATTAACCTTGTCATTGGTGAAACATTTCTTGTGGTTCAAAAATGCTCTAACGTTCTCAACACCCCATTCATTAGGAATTACAGTGAACAGCGATGGTATATCCAAAGTAAAAAATAGAAAAATCCTGGAAGAACACTGCTGGATGCTTCAAGTAGTAAAAATAAGAACTTTTAATAAAAAGCTGTCACAAAACATCAGGACATAATTCATTCACATAACATCTTAATACACATTTCTAACATTTCAGCATCTGATGCCATGATGCCTTCTTCAGGTTATCATCGTTGTACTTCAATATTATTTCACATATTCTCATTGCTGTTTGACCCCCACCCAACTTCACCCCAACTATGATGCATCCAAAAAAAATAAATCTAAACTACTATTATGTGGTGTTAAATTGGTTAGAAGTGCTCATCACTGTTCTGTTAGTTATGTTAGTTTGAGTTAAAATGTTTGATAGTCAAACAATCTTGGATTAGGAATTAATTCTTATTGAATTATTTCTGATGCATGAACTATTAGTTAATGAACTTTTTAGTGAGAAGGCAGGAAACCCAAAACCCATGAAAAATAGTAGTCTAGATGCTTGGATGTGATTATGAGATGTTTATGGGAAAATGTGATTTTTGTTTTGATGAGTTTTGTTGAAAAGATAAAGGCTAGTTTTTTTGAAGTACCATTATTCTGTTTTTGTGTGTAATTTTTTATTTTCTTTTATTATTTTTACTTGAAGCATCCAGCGTGTGTTCTTCATTTCTTTTTTTTGCTTTTTGCTTTGTTTGTGTTTCATATATCCAAAGTAACAAACATATAATCAGTAGATACAGTAGAAACCTTGTCAGCCAATCTAGATAGAAATGATTTAGTATCCTTTAGCACTCTTTCACATTCATCTAATAATAGGTGTAGATTTTTCTCGATAAAGATGGCTAGTAGCTCCTTGCTCCAGCGTTTACCTGATACAATTGGCCTCATTGGGGGACAATGTAAGTTCTTATGAATTTTAGGAAGGCCATAGATCATGGGAATGAGGGGGTGCTCCACAGTAAAATAATTAAATAAACATTCAGTAATAAGGCCCGTCATTAAAAAGTCAAAAATCAAAAAAAAACCCTTCTCTAGATTACCCGTGACATAAGTACTAGGAATACAAGAATACGTATTCTAATCATACAGTAGCGTCCTCATCTGTGCTATATATAAATCTTTATCTAGCACTACAATACTGCCACCTTTATCAGCTGGTCTAACTTCTATTGACTACATGCTTTTCAATTCAATAAGAGCATCATAGTCTTCTGAAGTCATGTTACAAAAAGATGGTTTAGTGTCCTTATCAAACATCTCTCTAAACTGTTTTTCACATAAGGTAATGAAGGCCTCTGTTGCTGGATGAGGCATCGGAATAAAGGTACAAGGTTTTTTTAAAACATTTTCATTTACAGTGGAATTACCTTGAAAAACTATTTTTAATTATAAAGATCGACCAAATAACCTAAGGTCTTTAAGAAGTTCAGCAAGCTCAGCTTTCCTAGCTGGAATAAAGGATAGACCTTTATTCAAAAGAGATAGCTGAGCTGTATTTAGTTCTGTAGATGAAATATTAAAACCTAAGTCTTTCCTCAGTACCTGTGCCATTTCACAATCAGTTATTGAGTCTCTCTACTCTGCTGGCGTTGCATTCTCCCTTTCCTCACTAAGCTCCTGCTCTTTTCTTTGATAGGGAGGGGATTCGTTAAAGAAAATGGAACGGCCGTTGAGTTCTGTGCTAAATAACACTGTGACTGAACTTCCTGTATAGTGGGGGCTGTTCCGGTGCTTGTACTGGTGTTAATGTTGTTATTATCTACCTTAAAAGATCCTGTATTCACTGTAGGCACTGGACCGGCATTTCTAGCTTGTTGTAATGAAGTTCCAGAAGCCTGGTTACTTACACTCACAACTTCCTGATTTTTCCAATGTAACAGATTGCGTAGCACCCTCTGGTGTAGCAGCAGAGTTAATGTCATGTTCTCGCCTGTCAGACGTAGAGTCTGAACCTCTGGTTGTAGAAATCCAATCCCTTGACCAGGAAAACACTTCTCCATTATGAAAATCTTGTAAGTCCCTGTATAATTTCTTCATTTTAGCGGACTGCAGCTGTTTCTCATAAACTGAAATACTGTCATGCAAATTATCAAGCTTATCACTGATCATATCACTGGAAAAACTTAGCACAATGTTATCCTGCTGCCTGAGGATTTCAGCATACAGCTCTTTCGCTCTGGGGAAGAAAAAGTCAATAAGCAGCAGTATATACTCAGTACTAAACTTAAGCTTCAGTTTTTGCCATCTAGTTAGTAACTCTGGAAAAGCATGACCATAGCTGGGCATATTTAACACTCAGATGTCCATGGGGGTCACTTTATGTTTAAGGCAAACTTCTAAATGTAGACGCGATCACTTTAAGAGTTTATATTTATATAAGATATTCTCCAGTTCTCTAAAGTGTTGCATAAATAAAGGAAAAGTTTCACCTTCAGCTGTATTAAATACTGTTTAGGAAGAAAATACAGCATCAAACAAGGGATTTCTGTCAACATTTAAAATCCTGTTGAGGCGGTCAGTTCCCATATCCAGATGAGATAGTTGTCTATTGTCCGGGTTATAGGCCAGCTCAACCTCTGCGCCTTCTGCCATGCTCCTGTCCTAAGTAACAAAAATGAGCAGCAAAGATTAGATAAAAACACAGGAACAGGATGAGGTGTGGTAAAAGAAGATACATAAACCAAAAAAATTATAAATATATATATATATATATATATATATATATATATATAAATATATATATATATATATATATATATATATATATATATATATATATATAATAAGTTGGTCTCCTGCCTATTGCTCGACCTTTCAAAGGCCATTGATACGTTCTCTCACCCTCTTCTGCTGAACAAACTAGTTAACCTAAACTTCTCTGCCTCTACTACTACCTGGTTTTCCAGCTATCTCACTGACTGTCTACAATCAGTAAAGTGGCACTCAGCTCTTTCCCCTCCTCTTCCTGTCAAAATGGGAGTCCCCCAAGGATCTATCCTTGGCCCATTACTATTCAGTATATTCACTAATCTACTCAACACCTCCTGTCCAGATTTATCCCTTGTACATTATACAGATGACTCCTCTGTCATCACCATCACAGATACTCCCTCTGACCTTATCTCTGCAACTCAAGCATCTTTTACCCCAGTCAAATCCTGACTCTGTGTCAACTAGCTAATTCTTATCCCCTAAAAAGATAAAACTCTTACTATTTCTCCCAAAGAACTTCATCCACCTTAAATCTACATTTTCTGTACTGCCCCTCAATAACACCACCATTAATGTTGAACCTAGCAAGAAACTTCTAGAAGAAATGATAGATGACCAACTCAAGTTTGATCTACATGTAAACAACTGCATCAAAAAGACACACCAAAAACTTGGCCATTTTTATTGAAACAAAAAGTTTCTAACTAACAAAGCAAAAATAACCCTCTCTCATGCCTACCTCCTACCTAGACTTCTATATATAGCTGCCAAATTCTTACCAATCTTAACTCCACACTACTAACTAAACCAGAGTCTACCTACAACAAGGTTGCCAGATTCGCTGTTCACCAAACTTATAAATCGCATCATTGTCTTTCACTAAGATACCTAAACTGGCTGGAATTACCTCACCAACTTCTACTCTCTCGACTATAAATAATTTACTCTATACTACACCTGAAATCCTTCTGCCCTAGCCTATCTCCCCTCATCTCTCAATATTCCTCCACTAGGTCCCTACATAGTTCTGGCCTTAACCTACTACAAATATACAAACCTAAGAGTAAAATCGGCTGCAACTTCTACAGCTACAAACCTACCATATCATAGAACAAATTACCACAGAAATCAGGTCCCTCAAACATCCAAATCAATTCAAAACTGCCAGTAGAGAGTACCTCCAAACTCACTGGCCCTGCCTCTGGACTCATCCTCCCTGACCTAGCCCATTAATTCATATGTAATTGCCAAAACTTCAAACTTTTGTAGCTCGTAAACCTCTTCAGAGTATCACCCCCTTCTTCTCCATCTCGTATCTCCATTTCTAATGTCAAATATCTCATGAAATAACTACATACACTAGGAACTCTTTTCACTGTTTATTGAAAATGTTTGTATTGAATAATTTCTCTTATGTATGCTAATTATGTTTGTTTTTCCACTATTATTTTTCTGATAAAATGTATTTCCTTGTATGTATACACTGTAACCTGCTGACACTGTTAACACTAACATTGTAAAACTGTGGAGATTTTTCTCCCCGGGACTCCACTGAAAAAGGGCAACTTAGCTCAGTCGGACTAACCTGGTCAACAAATGTAAAATAAATAGTTGTTGTTGTCTTTTGGCTTTTCCTGGTTAGGGGTCGCTACAGCGGAACTCCAGTCTGCTAATGATTGGCAGTAGATTTTGATGAACGCCGAGGTGCCAGCTCAACGTTCAACCCATTTACACATGTCTTTCTAATGCCCACCCTACCGCGGGGAGGACATGCAGACTCCACACAGAAGGCACTCCCCGCAATCCAGCCGAGAATTGAACGGGAGAACCTCTTGCTGTGAGGCAACAATGCTACCGCTGCACCACCATGGCTTACAAATAAATAGTAATAAATAAAAGGTTGGTAAAGTATTAGGAGCTTGGCTGCTGCTGAGCATCTACCAACTGCGAGACAGCTATTGAGGTTCTTGTTGAAGGGTTTGTTTGTGGTGACTACAACAGTTGAGTAGAATACATTATGGGCTGCTTTGTCGATATTTTTGTATGTTGGGACATTTAGACTGAGTGAGCTGGCAGGTCAACTGAAAAGGTCTAACAAGCAGTTGTTTGATGATGTGGTGTTGATTTGGGAGGGTCAGTCAAAGAATGATCAGGTAGGCAGGAATCAGCAGATTGTTCTAGCAATAGAGAAAAATGTTTCATTATGCCTGGTGTAGTGGGGTAAATTTCTAGCGCTAGAGAAGAATGTTTTGTTATGCCTGGTGTAGCGGGGTAAGGTTTGGCATAGTCTGATTGGTGGTGATCGTGATTTGCAGTTCTTTTGATGTGTATCAGGAGCCAAAGTTTCAATGAGTCAGTTTGACTTGGTGTTAAGAAAGGCATCGAGCAGTCAAGTGACTGAGGATATGAGGTGGTCTTTCCATTCATTGGTTCAGATCGGGACAGCTTCAGACTTAGATGATGAGGGTAAGCTGACTGATGTTACTAAAACAGGTAAAGATGGGTTGTGAATATTTACAGAGTCTACATAAGGTATGTGGTTTTCATGGTTTTGCTTTTCAGAGAAGTGATGATTGTGGCCCACTCCTTCATATATTTGGCAGAGAAGCATGCAGCTGTGAGACCTGGAGGTTGTTTCTTAGGTCTTAATCCCACCAGTTGGAAAGTAGTTTGGAAGGCCATAAGAAATATGCATTGGCCACGGTTGCTGCATGTGGTGGGTGAGCTGGATTTGTATTATGGTATCTTTCATATTACATATAGTGACGTTTGGTGGAAATGATTTAGAAGTTATCCTTTTTTAGCCTGCATTTTGAGGCATTTGATTTTCCAAGTGCTGTAGAAGCTGTGAGGCATTCTATAAATAACAGTGGCTAGGTTGGCAGCTTTGTTAGTGGTGATGGTACTGCATTACTGCAACTTTAGAGATAGGGATGCAGTTGAGAATCAAAATGAGGGGTTGTATCTTAGTGGCGTGAGTTTGGATCTTTTCAACATACACACAGCGCTGTTAGATAAGGGGGTTGGAAGTAGGCTGGGTATTTATGGTAGGAGAGTGAAGACTTGGTCCTTCGAGTCTGAGACTACGATTTTCTTTTTCTGGGGATGAATAGAAGTATGAGTGAGCAGAGAAGGGAATGCTGCTGAAAGAATTTCAGTATCAGTGGGTGGTTTATGGTTGTGCTGCTAGCTGGTTGGTTGGAAGTGAGTAGGCAGTGTATTGCACTCACGTGTATTTTTTTTTTGTTTTTTTTTACAGCAGTAAAAAAGCAGTTCATTCAATATATATATATATATATATATATATATGTGTGTGTGTGTGTGTGTGTGTGTGTGTGTGTGTGTGTGTGTGTGTGTGTGTGTGTAGTGCATGTTGAAGTGACCATAGCCCAAGCTAAATCAGCTACCCACACAAATAGAAGGAAGGATCGACCACGGCTGCCATAGAAGGACCCAAATTAAGCAATGGACAAGATGAGAAATACACACCGGAACATTAGGTGGACTTCACAGTGCATGTATTTTCTGGTAGAGTACAAATCAAAGCTGTCGCCAGTGTTGTTCATGATCAAAGGTAGGGAAGCACTGATTCCTCTCGTATGAGCTGCTTATCATTTATCGCTAGTGAAGTTTTCATGTCCCAAGATATAGTAAAGGAGGAGACACTGTCTGGCTTAATCCACATGGTATGAGAGTAGCATAAAAAGTCCATGTTAAACTCTGAAAGAGGTTTTGATCAGGTACATTCAGCAGCTGTGTCAGTTTAACTTTGCAGGGCACTAAAATACTCAATAAAAAATTCTGCAGGTGAGGTTACCTTCAAACATTCACTAGAAGCCACCAAAGGATGTATACATCTTCAGATTAAAGAAAACTTTATTACTGCTAGTTACAATGGCAGAAATCCATTTAATACTGCAGTTATGTTCACAGATGAATGAATACAATGGACTGCACTTGTTGTAGGTTGTAGTATATCTGTATCTACCCATCTAGCTATGAATATATATATATATATATATATATATATATATATATATATGTGTGTGTGTCTGTATATATATATATATATATATATAGATATATACATATATGTATATATATATATATATATATACATATATATATATGTGTATATATATATATATATATATATATATATATATATATATATATATATATATATATGTGTGTGTATATATATATATATATATATATATATATATATATATATATATGTATGTATGTGTGTGTGTGTGTCTATACATACATATATATATATATATATATATATATATATATATATATATATATTTATATGGTTTATTATTGAAATCTCATAGTGCTGGTGATCGAATGGCATGTGTTCAAAAGGTACTTTACAAAAGGACACAATGCTGAACCAGACTACAATGAATACACAATACCGAATGTGCAGTACAATTCGGTAATCTGGGTTTGGTATTGTGAGTGGAGATCACAGTACAGTAAGGAACAGGGAATTTATCCATTTCCTCACTGTAGTGTGATATTGGAGCTTGCCCCCTGCAAACTAGTAAACACCATGTGCCACTGACTTGACAGTCTAACAGTAAGTTACACTGCATAGCTTGAGTGACTAACGTCACCTAATGCTATGTCGAATACATCGAACTATGGTGGACGATTAATTCAGTTCTGTCTTTTCAACATTCCATACATCCACATTTCGGCTCGACATTTCCATCGATCAAACATTGCATTTTCCACATTTCAGTACTAATATATATATATATATATATATATATATATATATATATGGGTCTACCTGAATTTATGGAAAGCCAAAATGATTGAATCTGAGTTTGTTGAAACTGAAAATATCTGTATATATCTATATATGTATATATGTTTATATATATATATATATATATATATATATATATATATATATATATATAATATAATGGCGGGAGGGATGATTGGGAGGAAATGAGATAAGGGTGGGTAGGGGCTTAAGCGGTTTAGACAAGTATAGCTGGGTAAGTAATCACATTTTGGCGTGAACTTGCTACCCTCCCACTCTTCCTTTTTTTGGCGGTTTGGTGGGGATTTTGGTTATGTTAGTTGGGACAGGCTGGCCCTCTTCTGTTCCCCCTCTGGTGTGTGGAGGTTTATTCCAAGGATTTGTGAAAAAGAAATTAGCAGCTGGAGGAAGTTTGCTGAATAGGTAAGCAAACGGAGGTAAGGATGCTGCTTATTTGGTTGGTATTTTGGTAATTTGATGAATGGTTTAATAAGCGAGCAAAGGTATGGATGCTGCTTACCTGGCAGGATGAACAGATACACTGTCCTGATTAACATTACAAGGAGGTTTATACTGTGTTTAGAATCAACGGTACTATGTTCAGTTGTAAATAAATTGGTAATCAAAGTCATGGAAGTTTAATAAAGGTGGTCAAATGTCATTCGGTGTGATGTGTTTATTGAAGGGGACCGGAACAATCAATTTTAGTGTCTGGAGGGAGAGCCTTTGCTGTTTGAGACTTCAGAAGAGCTTTTTGTTGTATATAGAATGTGGGATAGAAGGAGGTGTCTTTGAGCTGGGAGGGGAGGGATTCTTGTAGTTTGGGGCCAAGAGTGGTCTCTGCAACAAAATGTTGTTTTGTGTGTTTGCAGACTAGTTAGTCATCTGGCCATCACTGAGTAAAGTTAAACTAACCAGATCAAAATAAATGTTTTGCCACTTTCTGTAACTGTCATATGAAGCAGATGTTTTCAAAAACCTTTGTCAGCTCGTATTTAACAAAAAATGCAAGGTTTGGAACCACCAAAAATATCTGCATTATCTAAATTTATTCTAAGCCATTTTCCTGCCAACTGACTACAGAAAACAGGTAGCAGACTGCTGAACCAAGAAACTAAATCCTCCTAGTTATGACATAAGAAAAATAAAATTCATTCCTTTACATGTAATAATACCACCAGCAGGCAGTACATGTGCAAACAAGCACACGCTCACAGAAACACAAATGCACGCATGCATGTACACACATGCACACACGGAGACACACACACATTATAAAGCAGAGGGACCTTATGATCTATACAGAGACAGCAGTCTTCCTTAACAGTGCGATAGTGTAGGTCCAATAGAACAATCTAGAAATCAGCAGACACTTTATGTACAGCTTTAAGAATATAGCATAGACAGAATACTTTGTTCATTTTGAGACAGTTAAGTATATTCCCATTTTCCACTATATATTACTGAAGTCAAATGCATTAAACATAAACTTTTGCATCTAATGAATTATCTAGCTGTGCTGTGGTTTATCACAACAATTAAATTCCATGGTGCAATAAAGGATTTATGACTTCAAGTAAAGATCAAACCAAAGGAGTAGCTAAACTATGCAAGATTCAATCCAGAAGTATCACATATGCATGACAATGCTCACAAAATTACATATTAGCAACAACATACAGAAATATACAGTGCATACAAACTGAATGGCACCTAAATAACTTCAAAAACTCAGAAAACAGTGTAAAAATGGAACTCAAACTCAAAACCAAGAAAATGGCTGCCAAAGAGAGACAGTTCAAGTTTAATGAAGTTCAATTTTTGAAAAAGTTCAAGTTTAAATAAAGTGAACAAAAATGCTAAACAGTTATTTGTCTCCATTTGGCAGTCGTTTTCTTACTAAAAAAAATTTATTTTCTAAGGTCTCCTCTCAGTGTTCGTAGTTCTTTAAGCACAGTATGGTGATGTACTGCACACTTGGAACTTGGGTAATTAAATACAAATTAATGCTCCTTTCTAACAAATGCCACACCGATGATCAGTACAGATAAGTATTGGTGAATCTCCCATGTTGCATTCCCAGAAGAGGTCATTAAATACCAGAATCAGTACCGACTTTATGCAGGACTACTTGATACAAGTAAGATATGTAGAAGTACATTTTAACACGAAACAGCAAAACATATCACATATCATACTGCCTGCCAAAGGTTAGCCTACGTGCACTGTTGTATGAAACAGCAGAAGATCGATTTGCATGTTTCATCATAAAAAGCCAAACTGATTGGGTTTTATGGAATGGGTATGCATTAACTGGAATTCATTTTAAAAGTATGAAACTAAAGGGAAATCTAATAACGAAGTGCAAAACTCATTGTAGCTCACTTGTTATAAGGATATGTACTTTTAAAAAGCCCACCCGCTTTTTCTCGTGTAGAACAAAACAGTACTCCAGACTTCAAGAAGGCAGCAAGTGGTGAAGAATAAATGACATAATTCTGTAGATCTCTGATGTGCTAAGTACATTCTGTACTTCACTGAAATGTTAAGAAAAATGGTTGGTAGAAGCAGTTAATCATGTTTAACTTCATTATTACAGATCTGAGATCATTTAACAAGAATACTCCATCCAGTTTTGATAGCAAAAGTAGGTCCTTGCAGAATAAGAAGTGACAGTCCTAGTACTAGGATCCTCCAAAATCCTGGAAAGACACATTCAAATGTGCTGATCTGAGCAGGAGAACTAGCAACCCAAAGTCCCAGGCTGACCTTACTAATTAGCTGTAAACCAGAACAGCAGAACTAATAAATAGTACTTTGCAAAGCTATAGTTGTGGTAACTACAGTCTCAGGAGTTAACTCACCAACTGTAAAATATGTAACACGAAAAGTCTGAACACACAACTGACTTAGCTGTGGTCCACTCAGAATTTTACTTTGGTTTTGATGACTAGTTGAACTACTAATGAAACTGAAATCCAGAATGCCACTACAGATTTCACTTCTATCAAATAACTAGTATTGTTCGCAGGCTACAACCAACAGAATACAGCGGATTACAAATAAAAGGCGCACTCACCCAAAGGAAAATAATGTTCCTTGGATCAGACTTAACACACGTCCAAAAATCAGGTTCTCCCGGCACATTACCAACCCAAGCTCAGTCAAGCGTTAATTGTTCAAAAAAGAAATGACAAAATTAAAAATAAAAGATTTCAAGACAGAAAATGCTGTTTTATGAATGGATGTAATACAGGAGTGCCAAGGCCATATCTCAAATAGTTGATACAAAATGGATATAATTCAATAATGTAATACACTAAACATGGAGCTTCAGGAAAAAAAAAATATCTCATGTCTCAGAGATAACTTTTTATCGGTAGTGTATCATGAAATGGAAAGGAGAACAGAGTGATGCAATGCAAACAAGGACATAACCACAAATTAGTACAGTCAAAGCAACCACAAGATTATTCCAAACCTCTCTGAGATGCATTGTCACAAACAATGGCTTACTCCTGAATGGTAAACAACTGAAAACCTGATTCTACTTAGTCACACCACATTGTTATAGTTCTAGGTGGCTAAACTAAACCATATGACTCAGGCACTGGAGGCAAATACATGCCATGCTGAAGTAATTATTATCATTTCTAAAATGCCACAGGCAAGGCCAATGCAACATTGTGAATTCCATAAGAAATATAACTGATGCAGTATATAGCTGTCTGATGTTATTGATTTTTAGTTAACCAAAATTACATGAAGCCTACTTCAATGAATTTTCATTCACCAATTCCTTATGTAAGTTACAGTACGAAAGGGGGTTCAGAGTAGGGCATCAGGATGAAGTGGCGCCCTACATGAGGATCTCTGTGTTCTAATCTCAGCAGCACCCCATCAAATGCATTCTTCAGTGTCCCCAGTCACTCTCCCATTGTGGCCTCCCTACATCATTCAGATTAGTTTTCTTTCCTTTTTATCACATCGTCTTACCCTTCACCTTTTC
>NC_056745.1:935639747-935759747 GCF_019279795.1 Protopterus annectens
TGACATATTGCACATAAATTATATTTGTTTACCCATTTAGCAGGTTAGACTATGGGTTTGTTGTTCAGCAGTCTGATAGCACGTGGGAAGAAGTTGTTATGGAATCTGGATATCCTGCATCTAATGCTTCTGTAGCGCTTCCTTGTTGGCAGGAGTCTGAACAGTCCATAGGACGGATGATGTATATCCCTCAGTAGTTTTCGGACTCTGCCATAGCATCTGTTTGAATATATGTTCTGTAGGGACTGAAGGTTGGAGCCAATGATTTTTATGGCTTGTTTAATGATCTTATCCAGTGCCTTCCGATCGGCTTAAGAGCAATTTCCATACCAGACAATGATGTTATCAGTACACTCTCAAATGTGGCTCTGTAGAAGGGAAGTAGGACCTGTGGGGGAGGTTAGCTTTATGAAGTCTCCTAAGGAAGTGGAGACATTATTGGGCTCTCTTTATAAGGTAGGAAGTGTTTGTGGCCCAACTGAGGACTTGTGAGATATGTATCCCTAGGAATCTGTTGCTATTAACTCTCTCCACTGTGGCACCACTGGTGACGATAGGGGTGTGTGGCTTATTTACCCTCCTAAAATCGATGATGATTTCCTTGTTTTTCCCAACATTTAGTGCTAAGTTGCTGTCAGTGCACCAATGAACGAGTTGGGTCACCTCCTCCCTGTAGGCTCCCTTATCTTCCTTCTTGATAAGGCCGATTACTGTGGTGTCATCTGCAAATCTGATGATTCTGTTTCAATGATGCTTAGCTGTGCAGTCATGTGTTAGAATTGTGAAAAGAAGTGGACTGAGTACACAACCTTGTGGGACCCCGGTGTTTAGGGTGATGCTGTTTGAGTGATGTTTTCCAGCTCAAACTATTTGTGGCCTTTCAGTTAGGAAGTCGAGGATCCAGTTGTTTTATTTTGTTTTCTATGCAGGGATTACTCATCTTAGACAGCAGTTGTGGAATTACTGTATTGAAGGCAGAGCTGAAGTCTATGAACAGCATACATACATAACAGTCCTTATTTTCTTATTTTATTTCTTATTTCTTATTTTACTGTTCATTTTTTCTGCTGCCCAGTGACAATTTACTAAACAACCTGTACTAAGCAGCTCTTTACCTGATTTTTCCTGTTGCACTTTTAATGTTACACAAAAATAAAATGTGGGAAATTAAAGTGCTAAGTATTTAGATGTGTGAGTATCCTTTAGTAAGCAACACTTATCCAACGTTTAATGTAATACCAAGACAGGATATTAGTACTGTAAATAATATTTGTAAATAAACCAATCTGGCCAATGTGACTTCCAGTAATCCTTCACAGAGATATAGAACCGCCTTAAGGGAGTTTCAAGCAAGCAGTAAAAGATAACCCTAACTGAATATTTAGAATAATCCATTCCGATAAACTGCCTGCTGTAGTCAGCACTGTCTGTTCTTTTCAAGTCACACACAGACCTTCTTAGGTCTTTCCCATATATTCCACAAGTCATAGCTAAGAGAAAAAGAATTGAGCTCAGTGCTGATTAGAACTATTTCTCATAGGTATGAGGACCTCTCCGAATGGAGGGGAGTTCTGGTTGGGGGGGGGGGGGCAATGTAGGGAGGACTGGGCTAATTAGTTTTGTCCATCTTCAAGAAAAATGGCTCTAGCTCCTCTGTCCCCTGAAAGGAGCCTGTTTAAAGTAACACTCTCTCTCTACTGCTAACAGGCATGAGCATCTACATGATAACTCATGAAGGTGACGTGTGGTACAACATGGAACTAGTGCATAATTGCATGTCAGCTGAAGAAGGCCCAAACGAGAAAGATGCCTACACCATGCCTGGTACAGGCTTCATATCATACTCCCAATGTTGCAGTCTCATACCTCTTATTCACATTTCCCCCAGTCAAGACATATCAGTTTGATTCCCAGAAATGAAGCAAAAACTGTATGGTCAACTGACCTAAATGGTCCACCTCAACAAGGAATGGCCAAACAAACTGGGCATAGCAGAAGGTCTGAGGAGAGTAGCTATTATCACAATCCATCAACCCCAGACTGTGTTATTCAGGGGGCCACTCCCTGGGATATGGCGGTCAGCCGCATGCTCTAGATGTTTAACAGAGGACTGGATAGGGCAAGCAGCTGCAGAAACAGCCCTAATTTAGGAGTATGGGTTACCTCTTCTAATCCCCTCATGTTCTGTCACCAGGGTGGACTGGTATGGGATAAGATCCTCACTAGCTTAAGATGAGCTTAGCACTACAAAATCAAGAAAAGATGGACTAACAGTGGGCATACATGAAGCAGGGCTAGTCCATGAGGGCTAGTCCATGACCTACTCTTTAAGTGACTGGCATTGCCTGGGATTGTGCAGTCGATCTGCTCATGTCTGCTCAATGATCTCTTAAAAACTCTCATCGTTAAAGGACAGTCAAGTGGTTAAATCTTTGAGGAACAGTTATGTCAATCAGTATTTTTGGCCAGTTCATCAAAAATGCTCATCCAAATGGCTCACTGCAGTGGGCATTTTTTCTAACCCTCATATTGCCAGGAGCACTTTACATTATTGTAATATTGAGGTAGACAGGGATTCCTCACACAAATGAAATTCAACAAAAGTTGTTTTCGAGTTGTTTTTTTTTTTTTATCCAAACTGCAGTTAATGAAGCAGATTTCCTGAAGCTTACATATTCCTAGTTAAAACATATCAGTAATGTTAAACACTGAGCTGTACATTTTAACTGATACATGTAAACGTAAATATAGGTTTTGATGTAAAAAATCAAATACATCTTTCTTATGTTATTATGCTTCATAACCAGGAGTAGACAACCACTGTGACTCTTACAGTACTCTTTAGTGAAATGATTCAAAAATATACCTTACTGAAATTATTAAAAATGATCTTCATATCTTTGTGACAGCTAACATTCAATCTTGAGGTCTGTGATAATCTTGCAGACATACTTATAATGACTCCAAATTGCATTTCCAAATTGCATAATTAACACGAGATAATCAAAGATAAACATACCAGCATGTATTACAGTAAAATTTTGTGCCACGATTTTAAATCACCATGTATGTTGCTTTAATATACTACTAACTTAAAGGAACAAATAAATAAATACACATTTACAGGCATGCATAAATGAAGTTTGGCAGCAAACTACGTTGTCCCGGGACTTCTCCATGGGGGGGGGGGTAGGTTAATATTAGGGGGAATTAAGTTGGTTGGGGAGGTGAAAGGGTTAAGTGGAGGCAGGGATGGTTGGGAGGAAATGAGATAATGATGGGGAGGGGCTTAAGAGGTTCAGTCTAGTGTACCAGTTGTTCTCCGGTTCCACCAATAAGTGCCCACGACTGCCAAAGAAAATGGTATATCCACAATTTATTAAAACAACAATACGGACCGATATGATAAAAAACACACAGAAATAGCATAGGGCGATACAAAGTTAAGCGCTTTCAACCAAATCGGCTGGTCTTCATCAGAACTAAAGCATGTAACTGTTCCACTGTTTAAATAACTTTTGTGGCGCCAAAATCACTCACTGTTCCTTAAAGTTACATAGACCAAATGTTTACATATTGTATTTACATCCCATATAACACCATAAAAAATGCTAAAGAAATTTACTCATGAAAATGTTATAATCAACAATTACTTGTAAAATAATTTTAAATTACTTTAAAAAAACAAAAAAAAAAACTTGAAAACTTGAAAAAAGTATTAAAATATTAAAATATTGCTAACTCCAAGACCTTATAACTTTCCTTTTACGTACTTTTTTCAACTTATTAAAGCTATAAATAAATTAATATTGCTTGAACTCTACCTGGTATAATAATATATAAATAATATATAAAATGTATATGCACATGGAAGAAAAGACTCATGGTAAAAAAATAATTAATTAAATACTGAATAAATACTGGATAAAATGAAACTCATTTAAAATCATGTGAAAATTTTCCATTATAACTTTTTAATATACTTATAAGTTAATCCTAATGACTTATTAATATGCTTATAAAATACTTATGGAATTACATATATAACTAATACTTGAACAAGGGGATCTAAAATAATCAATAATCAATATGTTCATCTATCAAACACCAAAACCAATACTTTCATAAATATTTTCATAAATATTTGACTTTATGGACGTAATAATGATTTGATTGAAATACAGTCATTTAAGCCTGGTGGGGCGGTGGCATCCAACCATATTTGCCACCATGTCTCTTTATATGAGAACACGAACATTGTTTTTTTTAAAACAGGAACTTACTGAACTCAAAGGTGAACTTAAAAATTTAGTTCTCCTTGTTAACAAACTTTTGTCTGGCGATAACTCTTCTAAGGTGAACCATATACAATCGGCACACAATATACAAGTTACAAATTCTGAAGGTAACCTCGAGTCGGGTGGATCTTTAAAGAACGGATTGGACTTGAGTAAATAGAAAGTGATTCCGTCTGG
Source organism: Protopterus annectens (assembly GCF_019279795.1). Lineage (NCBI taxonomy): Eukaryota > Metazoa > Chordata > Ceratodontiformes > Protopteridae > Protopterus > Protopterus annectens. Next base: position 935,644,223 of record NC_056745.1, read on the forward strand.
ATCAACAACGTTAAAAATTACTAACAGTAATGCACACGACAGTGAAGGTGAGGTTCTTAATGACAGTCTTGATATACCTAATGGGCAGAAAATATATAACAAAAGCCAATACAACACGTTAGATATTACTGCCCCTCTGTCCAGCAGTAATATAAATTTGACTGATTTTACCTTTGATTTTTCCCTTTATGATATTGACTTAGAGGCCAAAAGGACAGGTACCAAACCTAAGCGGGTGCTACCAGCCAAGACGTATTCAGCGGTTACTGAACATAACACCAAAAACAGTAAAGGATTTGTGTCACAACTTAAATCTTTGCAACCATCCACTACTTGCCGAGCAGAGAATTCTAAAGAAAATCAATTTAACCAATTTTTAACTTTTAATTGTGACATTGATAAAATGGATGGAAGGAACATTGTTATTAGTTCAAAAGCAGATGCCATGGAAGAGACTGGGAGTTTAAAAAGTACGATTTATGTATTGGGAAAGAAATTAATGACTATTAATGGACTGAAAGTTGACAACATGTATTTATCAAAATGTATAGACAGTAAGATTGTTCCCATGGGATTGAGATTTTTTAAGTTACCCATGGGTCTTGATTTGACGAATACTGGTAAAAATTTATTTAATATGTTTTTCGATGAATGTGGGTACAACTTTATGCAATTACTAGTCAAATATAATGATGAAAGATTAAGTAACCTAATACAGGAAGCTGAAAAACTTAATATACGTATTGTCAATGATTTACTATTTATGGAGTGGGAGAAGTTATATAACAAGCAATTTGTAGAAGCAGAAAAATGGGGTACTAAATTGTGTCAATGAAAAAACAATAAAATGTTAAGGGACAGGGAACAATATAATAAAGGCACAGCCTATAATTGGCCCAGTCCCCGGAAATATAATACACAAGAACACAATACCTACAATAAGTACAGTAATAACAGTATAAATAGTAAAAATAATTATCAGGATTTACATGGAGGAAGAGGACATTACGGGAGACAGGATTTTCAGAGGTACCCAAGGGATATGAGTCAACCGTATCAGAGAACCAACCAGAGAGAAAATTATTACAAAAGAAAGGCTTACAACCAGTATTATTAGAATCAGACATTAATTATTTTTCTAATACTGAGACTATATTTATGAATGATAAATCAACGCTCTCATGTGAAAATTTAATTCAAGACAACATAACTTACAAAAATTACAAATATGTAAATAATACAGGCGAAGACAGAGATAATGATATTATGATTAAAGGGAATATTTATTCCTATAACAATTTTAATATTTATAATTATTCAAATATTTCTATTAAGTTTACTCATTTTGATTTATTTGAGAAAGGTATGAAATTCATACCTAATCCTAAATTTAATTTAACTGAAGTATTAATTGATTTTAAGAAATATATAAGGAAGATTAATTTGGAAATATTCTTTAATGATACGGCAAAAAAGGATTATGTTTGCATAGATCAGGGATCTAATAACCAGATAAAGAAAAAGAGTATTTTTACGCCACCCAATCATCCTGTTATAGACATCTTTGATAAAGTAGTCAGAAGGGAAGTATATCAAGAATACAATAATTTAAAACAGGCAACAAATATTAGTAACTTATCATATGAAGAAATGAAACTACTCAGCGAAATTAAAAATGAAAATAACATCAGAATCATGAAACCAGATAAAGGGGGGGGGGGGTTGTGCTATATGATAGTATACAGTATACAAAGAAGATTTTTGACATATTATATTTAACTGGAAACTATGAGACGATCTCTTTGAACGAGTTGCATATAGCTTATCAACATACTGACTCGTATATAGAGGAATACCTATTAGATGGTAGAATTACAGAAGAAACATACAAATTTATTAAGGTAAAATTCCCAAACAATAGCCACTCTAATAGGTATACCCAAAGTGCACAAGGACACTAAGGACCCCTCCTTTAGACTGATAGTCTCTGGAAGTAATTCCAAAACTTTCCCTATGGACAAGTATATACACATCAAGTTAAAGGATATGTATTCGATTATTAAACATATGGTCAAGGATTCGTGGGTCTTCCTATCTAAGTTTCCTATCAATACTATAATGAATAACAATACTATTATAGTGACAACTGATGTTATAGACTTGTTCTCCTGCATCACAAAACAGGAAGGTTTAGAGGCCTTTAACAACAGTTTAGTGAAGTACACCAATCTAGAGTGGGATGAAATCTGTCTACTAGTAGAGATGATGTCCATAGTATTGGACAACAATTTTATTTACTTTGAGGGAGAATATTTTAGGCAAACCAGGGAGGTAGCTATGGGGGCAGCATGTGCCCCCATATATGCCAACCTGGTTATGCTTAATTGGGAAGATAGTCATCTATTCCCCAGTAAATATTTTCGATATATTAAATACTACTCTAGATTTCTGGATGATATCTACATTTTATGGGAAGGAGAACAAGACATGCTACTTCAATTTATTAATTTTCTTAATAGTAGCAGTGATTATTTGAAATTTACATATTCATTTAATAAAAATGGATTACCATACTTGGATACATTTATATATTATGATGAAGGTAAAGTTCATTCTAAAATTTACAGGAAAAGTACATTCTCCAATAATTACCTGGATTATTCTAGTTGCCACCCTTCTAAAGTTAAATACAATGTGTTTAAGGGTCAATGTATTCGAGCAGCTAGAATGGTCTCTGACTATGAAGAGATGAAAATTGAATTGATATTTATTAAAAAACTATTCAAACAAAGAGGATATCCTGAGAAAATGATGGATGAGATTATTGATTATGTTATTGGACAGTGGAATATTAAATACAAACCATTATTGGGAGCTGGAAATATATTTATTAATAAATTTGATAATAATATGTTCAGGAATAAATCAGCTTCCAATTTTCAGAGAGTTTGTATATTACAATACAATGTAGGAGTAGATAGTATTAAAAGAATAATTTATAAATTTTGGCACTTAATAAGTACTGACACGGGTTTAGTAAAAATACTGGGAACTAAACCTAATTTCATTTATAAAATGGGAAGTAACATGAAGTCTTTAACAGAGCACAGATACATTGATAGGAAAAGTAGTTTCATGAATAACAACAATAGAAGCAAGAAATGTGGATTTTGTAACCAATGTAGATACATGTCTCAGGAAAATAAAATAAAATTACAGAATGGACACAAGACAATTATAAGATGTAGACAAGGAAACTGCAATACCAAAATGTTGGTATACTTAGCCAAATGCGACATATGTCCAAGCTTCTACGTAGGAAGAACTGAAAGATGTCTTAAAAAACGAATTTATGATCATATATATAGCATTAAGACTAAAGACAAAACGAATGCATTATAACGACATATAGATAACAAAGATGATGAACATCAATTTAAGTTTAGTATTCTTGATATTATAGACATAGACCCAAGAGGTGGTGACTTTAAGAGTTTATTAGCATATAAAGAGACATGGTGGCAAATATGGTTGGATGCCACCGCCTCACCAGGCTTAAATGACTGTATTTCAATCAAATCATTATTACGTCCATAAAGTCAAATATTTATGAAAATATTTATGAAAGTATTGGTTTTGGTTTTTGATAGATGAACATATTGATTATTTTAGATCCCCTTGTTCAAGTATTAGTTATATATGTAATTCCATAAGTATTTTATAAGCATATTAATAAGTCATTAGGATTAACTTATAAGTATATTAAGAAGTTATAATGGAAAATTTTCACATGATTTTAAATGAGTTTAATTTTATCCAGTATTTATTCAGTATTTAATTAATTAATTTTTTACCATGAGTCTTTTCTTCATGTGCATATACATTTTATATATTATTTATATATTATTATACCAGGTAGAGTTCAAGCAATATTAATTTATTTATAGCTTTAATAAGTTGAAAAAAGTACGTAAAAGGAAAGTTATAAGGTCTTGGTGATAGCAATATTTTAATATTTTAATACTTTTTTCAAGTTTTAAAGTTTTTTTTTTTTTTTTTTTAAAGTAATTTAAGATTATTTTACAAGTAATTGTTGATTATAACATTTTCATGAGTAAATTTCGTTAGCATTTTTTATGGTGTTATATGGGATGTAAATATAATATGTAAACATTTGGTCAATGTAACTTTAAGGAACGGTGAGTGGTTTTGGCACCACAAAAGTTATTTAAACAGTGGAACAGTTACATGCTTTAGTTCTGATGAAGACCAGCTGATTTGGTTGAAAGCGCTTAACTTTGTATCGCCCTACGCTGTTTCTGTGTGTTTTTTGTCGTATCAGTCCGTATTGTTGTTTTAATAAATTGTGGATATACCATTTTCTTTGGCAGTCATGGGCACTTATTGGTGGAACCGGAGAACAATTGGTAATAGTGTGGATATGTTTAGTCTAGTGTAGGTGGGTTAAGAAATCACATTTTGGCATGAACTTGCTAAGTGCATGCTTACGTCCATGACGACCTTTGGTATTAAGAGACCAGATAGGCCATGGGTTAAGAATTATGTGCAGGAAAGTAGGTATAATTCTTTATTTCTGTCTTCTGCTTTCCTTGTTGATTAGGATTCAAATCTGGGAGGGTCAGGGTTGAGTACTTTGGGCAGTGGAGTGAGTAGTTTTGTAATTTGGTAGTTGTATTCTGGGAAGAAGCTCTGTAGTAGAAGTATAATACTGAGTACCACACAATATATATATATTTAAAAAAAAAAAAAGAAAGGTGTACACATTCGTATGTTGATAAAAGTGCTTACAGGGATATGTCAGCTAGCCAGGAGGTGGAGGCTTGGTAGGGCTTTATTCTTCTAGTACGCAGCATGAATCTTGTTTTCTATTCCCTTACCTGACAAAGTAGTCATTACTGGGTTCCATTGCATTCCCTGGGTGGTGTAGTTCCCTCCAAGCTGCAACTAGTTTTTCACGAGCTGAGAGATGTTGTTCATAGATCCTTCTGTGCATGCATCTTCATTTGAGCCGTAAAGATCATTATCACCCATGCTCAACCCTGGTTAGAAGGCTACAGCTGCATTGGGCAGGGTGAGCATTGCTGCTGGCAAGATAGCTGTTTCGCGGGTGCTTGGATTTGGCCATCAACAGTCATGATTGACATTCATGGTGGGTTCCCTTTTTTGTTTGAGGCTAAATTTCTACTGGAGTTAACGGCTATACTTTCTGTCGAGAGGACCCAATTATTTATTTCAGCCAATTATTTATTTCAGCTTGTTCATAGGAGGAACAGTGGCAAAATTTTGAAAAATAGGGGCAGGGTGAGCATTGATGCTGTCAGGAGAGCTGTTCACGGGTGCTTGGATCTGACCGTTATTGGCTGAGACTGAGACTCATGGTGCTATTCACTTTTACTTGCAGAGATATCATTCCAGTCAGTGCTTTTACTAGATCACTAGAAATTTGCTGGAGGTGGTTGTACAAAGCATCACGGTGTCAGAAAAAGCTGATTTTTGTTTAGATTCTAACTTTCTATTGAAGGAGTTTAGCAGCTATATTTTCTGTCAGGAGGACTGGGTATCCAATTAGCGTAGAGACATATTTCAATGGTCAATGGTTCTCAGCATGCAAGAAGAAATGAGAAAGGACATTGCAGTTTTAGAGATTATGCCCATCTGGGTTGTAGCACTTATATGGCAGGATCAAATTAAAAAGATGAAGGTTCATTTTAGATCTGATAATCAGGGAGCTGTGAAGCTTTTAATCGGAAAGTCCGGAGATGTGTTTGCCTATGTACGAGGCTTTGTTTCTGTTGTGCTGAGAGGTTCAGAGGTTTACTTCCAAGCATTTGAGAGGTCTCAAGGGCTTTGGGGCACCCGCAGATAGCAGTTACTATATCTATGGCGTTGGGTTGAACTTCGTTGGTGGAAGGAGTTTGCAGTGTGAGACAGCTTGTGGCATCGGGTCTCTTGCCTGGCTGGTTATCTCGTGTTTTCGTGGGATAGGAGATTGGTCATTGGTGGTGAAGGGATTGAGTGGCATTCCCTGTGTTGGGTGAGTTTGCAGGGTGGGAGGTGTTTGCAATTGATGCATGACCTAAAAGTTAAACCTTAAGCAAAGAGACAAATTATAAATTAAACACAAAAATCAATAATATTCAAGCCCCACAGTCATTAGAAGGGCATGCTTTAATAAGATGTCTAAATCACTCTCAAACAAAATTCAACTATGTTAATAAACAAATGACAGTTTGATTGCCCTGACAAACTAAAAATTTAAGCACAATCCTAGGACCTTGAATAGAAATAGAACTGATGAGGTGCTCTTACAGAAAACTTCTACTTAGCCTGAGAATTACAGTGATGTTAATCTCACTAGTATTAGTTGTAAGTTTATAGAATATTTTATAGCTGAATCAATACCTAGTTATGAGATTACCTTACATCCACTGACACACACCAATTCAGATTTGTAAAGGAAAATTACATTTTTTCAACCAGGATGAGTTCTTTGAAATATTACTGGAATCATGGCTAAGAGTTGTGGTTAATACTGCCTAAATAGACCTTGTCAACACCTTGAAACTATACTCAATGCTGTGATTATTACAAATATTCCCAACAAAATGCCCATAAATATACATAGTGGGCTGGGTGGTGCGGATGTGGGCCTGTCTAAATATGGCACTGCTGGTGTCGTTCATGATTCGCTAAGGCTGCTTTGACTAAAATGATTCTTGTGCTTCATAACTGCAATAATTAACTTATTATATTTATTTGAATAACCTGACAGATTACGAGTGCCTCTGAGGGGTAGATAAGGACAAAGATTCTTAGAGTAGGTAAAATCTCAGGTAGCCCATGTCCAGAGAACTTTATCTCATACCTTTTTAACAAAATATACTAAATTCAAATCCGCAGCATCTATACAATATGGATACAAAAAAAAAATATATATATATATATATATATATATATATATATATATATATATATATATATATATATATCTTCTTCTTTCGGCTGCTCCCATTAGGGGTTGCCACAGCAGATCAACTGTTTCCATTTCTTCCTGTCCTCTGCATCTTGCTCTGTCACACCAACCACCTGCATGTCATCTCTTACCACATCCATAAACCTTATCTTAGGCCTTCCTCTTTTCCTGTTATCTGGCAGCTTCATCCTTAGCAACTTTTTCCCAATATACTCTGCATCCCTCCTCAGCACATGTCCAAACCAACATAATCTTGCCTCTCTGGCTTTGTCTCCAAACCTTCCAACCTGGGCTGACCCTCTACTATACTTATTTTTAATCCTGTCCATCCTCGTCACACCCAGTGCAAATCTTAACATCTTCAACTCTGCCACGTCAAGCTCTGACTCCTGCCTTTTTGTCAGTGCCACTGTCTCCAACCCATATAACATAGCTGGTCTCACTACCCTCTTGTAGACCTTCCCTTTCACTCTTACTGGTACTCGTCTGTCACAAATCACTCCTGACACTCTTCTCCACCCACTCCATCCTGTCTGTACTCTCTTCTTCACCTCTTTTCCACACTCACCATTACTCTGAACTGTTGATCCCAAGTATTTAAACTCATCCACCTTCACCAGCTCTACTCCATGCGTCCTCACCATTCCTCTATCATCCCTCTCATTCACACACATATATTCTGTCTTAGTCCAGCTGACCTTCATTCCTCTTCTCTCTAGAGCATATCTCCACCTCTCCAGGGTCTCCTATATATATATATATATATATATATATATATATATATATATATATATAGCCTTACATTTTGACCTCATTCTCATAAATTGGGGCTGCTTGGTAGATCATTTGGTGGTGGAGTAGTCAGTTCCCGTGCTTGGTGACTGGAATGTATCCAAGGAGGGGGTGTCTGTTCGCAGGCTGCAAGTGCAGTCCTGTGGTAATGGCTGTGGGGGAGGGTATGGTTAGAGTTGAGGATACTGGTCTGCAAAATAGCAGTTGTCTGCCATGCTAGGAGGACATACCTCTCAGTGGTACAGATGTTCGCAGGATGTTCAGATTTTGCTGCACATTTTGTCCCCCCCACCACCCCTTTATTTTTCCTTAGAACAGTGGCTTATGACAAGTTATGGCAAAGTATTAAGACTGTAGTCAGAAATAATGACAGACATTTGAGTTACTGACTTTATAACATTCTGAATATCCATGCTACCGCAAATCTGTTTTATCAACCTTTTACGTTTGTAGGAGGAATATTTAAAATAATACCTAACTGTATTTTGTCAGCTGCTAGTAAGCTATTATTAGGTTTTCTGCATTTTGTCCATTTGTTCCACATTATGTTGGTTTGTGTGCCTCATTTAGAGATGGAAGGTTAAGAGCTAGGTAGATAGATGGTGTTACAATATGTTAGCTTGGCTATACAGTGTGCTAATTGATGTGGTATGAAATCGCAAGGTTATCAGTGTTGTAGATTTTGATGGGTCCCTTCATGTGGGGTTTAGTTTTAACATACTCGACTGGTAGTTAAATTTATATTGGGTATTTGATAGGGTCATTGGAAGCATAGCTTCAATTATGGCTACTCTGTCATAGATTTGTGTGGCAGTGGTACATTCCTTCCCGAGTTGGCAGGATAGGTAGTCTTTGAAGATGTCTTGAAATGTGTGTTATGTATTTTAGATGATTTACATGTCTTTTCTTTCTTACAGATGGGGGTGTTGGAACACTGCTGCTATAATTTGGAATAGATGGGGGGTTTTGGAATGCTGCTGCTATAATTTGGAATAGGTGGGTATAAGGTAGAGCCTTCTCTTCACATATTAAAGGATTTATTCTTGTCCTTTTCTTTGTAGATGGTAGTGTGTCGACTACCAGTTGTGGCGATACACAAGGAATTTGCAGATGATGGAAGCAGTGGCGATGAAAGAGGTTACACATGGGGAGCACAAGGTGGCAACAGTTACTGACTGAAATTGCTGAAGGACAGAAGGCATCATGCAGTGGCTTGAAAAGGAGATCTGAAAAGTAATGTTTTGATAGGAAGAATGTTTTGCCACTAGAATGGGGCACAAGGTGCGTCTGAGTAATCACCTTATCAAGGTATATTACAGCTCTGTGTTCAATTAGTGGAAGCTGATTATTGCATTCGTATAGGGGGAAAGTAAGGAAGAGGTAGGTAGGGGGCAAAGGGGAAATGGTTGGGAATGGTTTATGGGGAGTGTGGGGATGAGTAGAGACACAACATTCATAGGAGCACAGGACTTATTAGGCTAAAGCCTTATGGCTCTTGCAAGCCAGTGAAGTTCTACCCTTGCTTTCTTAGAACTTTAGGATGGTTGTATTTACTCATTCAGTTGTTGAACCGTATTTGGGGGAAGGGCCAATGAGGTGTTTGATAGGATGCTCGTGTTTGTTCCTAACGGTTGGTGTCTTTGGAGTGACAAATTTGTTCCTTGAGTAGATAGGGTTAATGGTACATAACAGGTTAAGGCTTTACAGAATACCACAAGGATCATTTTGCTTGATGTTTGGGTCAATTTTGTGAGTAGAGTTTTAAGAAGCATGGTATATAGGTGGTTAGTGAGGTAGTTTTAAAACTGGGTGTGTTGTTACAGGGGAGTTAGAAGGCTTAAGGAAAGCTTGGTTGCAGGATAAGGCTGCGGTAGGACAGGTCTTAATTGCCTACTTTATTGCCTATTGGTATAGATAATATAAGTAAAGAGCTCTGCAGGGGAAAGGCCAGGGTCAAACAGGGCTTAAGAATGGTTTGGTAATGAGTGAATTGGGGGTATTTATGGCTGGGTATGTAGAGTATTTTGTTGCTGGGCATAGGCGGGTTTTCTGGAACTAGGTCAAGGGGTGCTGTTTTTTTTTTTTTTTAATTTGCTAGCTAAGGTAGGACATTAAAGTTGGAGTTAGACTGTTCCCTACGGTAATGGAGTTGTTGCACATATAGAACTGGGTAGTGGGTGGGCTAAGGTGATATGCTACTGTTAACAGGGTCTTTGGTGTGAGACTTGCTACTAGTTGTTTGACTAGCTGCCGTCTTGAGTTCAAGGTATTATAGTTTGTGGTTTTGTTGTGGTTGTAGGCTGTCAATACTTTCAGGTTGAGCCATGATTTCAGCTTTGAAGGCAGCGGGCTAAAGGGTATGTGTTCTCTTGGTGTGGATGTTCCAATGTTACAACGGGGTCACGGTAATCCTACTTTATTTAGTTTCATTAGGGTGTGTTTCAGTGATGGTATGGCAAAGGGGTTTATGATGGGATTCTAAGGTGCTTTACAGACGATGGGTACACCAAATGATGTTTGGCTTGACCCTTCCCTTTATGGGAAGTGGATTGAACAATTTTGGGTAGAAGGGAGGGGGAACAGCCTGGTCAGGCTGGTTGGTGGAGAAGAGGGATAAGCTTGCCCTCTTCTCTTCCCCCTCTGATGTCTGGATGTTCATTTCAAAGATCTGGGGAAAGGAAATGAGTAGTTGGAGGAAGCTTGCTGAATAGATGAGCAAGCTGAGGTAAGGATGGTGCTTATTTGGTGGAAGATAATTCAATGGATGGTGTATGAAGTGAGTTGGGATGCTGATTCATATGTAAAGTAAGTGAGCAGAGGTATGGACCCTGCTTTTTGGGCAGGGTGAGTAGGTACGCTGCCCTGGTTAACATTACAATCAATGGTCTATGAAGTGAGATGGGACGCTGCTTCATAAGTAAAGTAAGTGAGTACAGGTATGGACGCTGCTTACTGGTGGAGGGTGAGTAGATACGCTGCCCTGATTAACATTACAAAGATGTTATGCTGTATTTAGAATCAATTATATCATGAATAGCTGTAATTAATAAAGTTGGTGATCAAAGCTATGTTATGGAAATTTAATAAAGGTCGTCAAATATCATTTGGTGTGATGTGTGTTATTGAGGGGGACTGGGACAAATGAAGTTTTGCAACAGACTACGTTGTCCCGGGACATCTCCATGGGAGGGTAGGTTAATATTAGGGGGGAATTAAGTGGGTTGGGGAGGTGAAAGGGTTAAGTGGAGGCAGGGATGTTTGGGAGGAAATGAGATAATGATGGGGAGGGGCTTAAGAGGTTTAGTCTAGTGTAGTGGAGTTAAGCAATCACATTTTGGCCTGAACTTGCTACCCACCCACCCTCCCTCTTTTCGTTGGTGGGGAGAAGGGTTATTTATCAGTGGGGGTAGGTGGAGAAGAGGGATAGGCTTGCCCCCTTCTGTTCCCCCTCTGATGTCTGGATGTTCATTTCAAAGATCTGGGGAAAGGAAATGAATAGTTGGAGGAAGCTTGCTGAATAGATAAGCAAGCTGAGGTAAGGATGGTGCTTATTTGGTGGAAGGTAATTCAATGGATGGTGTGTGAAGTGAGTTGGGACACTACTTCATAAGTAAAGTAAGTGAGCCGAGGTATGGACACAGCTTGTTGGGCAGGGTGAGTAGGTACGCTGCCCTGATTAACATTACAATGAATGGTGTATGACGTGAGATGGGACGCTGCTTCATAAGTAAAGTAAGTGAGTACAGGTATGGACGCTGCTTACTGGGGCAGGGTGAGTAGGTATGCTGCCCTGATTAACATTACAAGGATGTTATGCTGTATTTAGAATCAATTATATCATGAATAGTTGCAATTAATAAAGTTGGTGATAAAAGCTATGTTATGGAAATTTAATAAAGGTCGTCAAATATCATTTGGTGTGATGTGTGTTACTGAAGGAGACTGGGACAAATCACAGCAAATCAATTTGCCAAAATCATTCAAACTAACAAAGACATCTATATTTGTTTCACAGTTAATATGCTTTTTCCAAATATCTGTTGAACAAGTGATGTTTAAAGAAATATTCAACAGTATTTGAAGCTGAACAACACAGTCTACAGTGTTTAGTTACCTGCTTTCTGCTGAGAGGATAATCATTTCCTGTCAAGACAGTTGCAAAAAGTTCTTTGATCCAAAGTGCTTCATTTCAAGAGTACATTTTATCTGACTATGTCAAGCTATAGTAAAACAAACACAAATTATCTTTCCAGTAAATAATTGTTGATTTATTTTTTTAACATTTTGTAAACAAGAGAAACAGCTATGGCATGTGTTCAAGTTCAGTAGTGTTGATTATACTATTTTGCACAAGATGTGACATTGTACAAATTGTCTTTACCAACTGTCACGGAGGACATGCACATAGAACAATATTTAATCGCTGTTACAAATACAGCTGGGATAAGAAACTAAAGGGCATCTATTCTAAGATGCATTGCAAGTCTAACGGCATGGGAGAAAACAAATGGGAAGACTCCAGACATATTTTTTAACAGCGCTGATTACGCATTCCCTCACTAATGTATTTGCTGTCACTGTTTTCATATTTAATCTATGTTATTAACCTTTCCATACAGCTACACCAAGCTTGAGGCAAACCCTTTTCAAATACTGCACAGAAATACATTACCATGAATAATGTTGATTGTTTTCTTTATATACACGTCTGCGTAACTAAAAGAAAAGTGTGCTTACAGTGCCATTAAAGCTTTAATGCGCTGAAGCTAGAGAAAAATAAAAGCACACTTAAACATGTATTTTCTTCTAAATGTGTTTAATCCTAGCATTTCATTTTAGCTATGTCTGTGGCAATTTAAAAATCATTTAATTCCATCCACCGCGAGAAGTAACAATGAAATGTGCATTATATTGCAAAGATTCAGAAGTAACATTAGACAAATTATCCTGATGCCCCATTAGAAAGGTAAGTGTAAATAATCTCTTGGTAAAGGTTACAGTAGGAATATTATTTTCAAAATCAGAGCAGAGCACAAGGTCTTCATATCATAAAACATCTTTAGACAGTGTTTTAGATTTGAATAGTTAGTTCTCTGAGACGTTCCCATTTTTTCATGACATGGAGTAAATGTGTGTAATAGCCTCTCTGGTGAGTGTCTATAACCTTTACTTTTTCTACAATACCTTAATATTAAGTCTTTGTGAGGTTTCTGGCGTTATGCCAAACTAGACTTTGAACATGCTATTATTGCAGAATTTCACTTTTGCCTTTTATCCTGAAAACATATACCCTCTGTAGGTAATTCAGCTCTGAAACATCTAAATGACTCTTTTGCATAGCAAGATTACCTCAACAGATGGCTGAGATTATAGGTTCATATGTGCATACTAGGCTAACTACCACTGGGGTATTTCTAAGCCTATCTATGCAATCCCATTGTATCCCATGAGTTATTGTGCCTTACAGGTTATTTTAAAGGGTGCATGTTAGGGTATGCTTTAATGGCAGCCTCTCTCAGTCAGAGACATAGATGTCAGTCCAGGGGTTGAATTTCCAATTTACTATCCACTGGTCCAAGATGTGGTGGAAAAGGGTTAGGGAAGAGCTCTGCTTCACATGGATGAAAAGATTATTCCAGAGAATGGAGATTCCCTGAGATACATATCTGTCCCTTCAACATGTCATATTTAAATCGCAAGCAAAGTTTAAATCCTCAGATCTAGAAGTTCTGATGCTGCTTGCTTTGTGGACATGCAAAAGGTCTTTCAGAGCAAGAGCCAGGGATGTCTTGTATGCCAGGCATAAATCGCCTGTCAACAGTCTGTAGGAAACAGAGGTAGGGCTTTCATGTGATCTACAAAGGACATTGTGTTTATGCCCTGTATTCTTTTTGTGAGGAATCTCTGTGCATGTTTTAGTTGTTGCATGCACCTGCTCAGGTAGATACCAAAGGAGGCATTGTACTCAAAGATGGGTCTTATGAGGGCTGAATACAGAGGGTGGCTGAGTACAGAGGCACAGTGACTTCCTTGGACCTCGATGCCTTGCTCTAAATTATGTGTTGAGTGACATAGAATGATTTTCTTATTACCTTAGACACATGTTAGTCAATAAACAGGTTACAATCTACATGAGTTCCCAAATCTCTGACTACTGTGTCTACTTTTAGGGGTGTTTTATCAATAAGATAGCTTCCCTGGGTGGCTGACTTCCCAAAATGTCCTATTATGCATGTCTTGGCATTGAATTTTAAGCCAAAGCTTTGGCAACAGTCATTTGTGTTAAACCTTCCTGTAAGATGTTAGTATCTTGGGTGGCTTCTATAATTTCTCCTAGCTCTGCAATCATCTCCAAGCTTTGAAGCTAGACGCCCTTAACATTGCCCTTGAATACTGAAAATTTCTTATTTTATATGTACTGCATGAAGGTTTGGGGAAAATCATCTTTCTCAGTGGTAACAAAAATACAGATTTGCCCTGTAGTAAACATCACAATCTAAGGTTCAAAGACAAGACAAACTAAGCAAGACAAACACTTGTCAAGGCTGAATATGCACTTGTACTGATAACAGATTGCATCAAAATGGTAGGAGGAAGGAAGACTTGAGGAAAATTAAGTCATGACATACACTGCATACAAAAATAATTCTGCTGGTAATAACTTTGTACAATGCATGCACTGCATGGGCTAGGTTATGTTGTTTTCATCATTAAGTGTATCTTGTTTTATGATATATATATATATATACAATACTGCTTTAACTCTAGTAGTTAATAACAGTTGCAGTCCTGATGAATGAATTTTGCATTGTTTATCCATGCTGCAAACAACATTAGTAAGACACGTATGGAGTAAAAGAAGAATAAATGAAAGTCATATGGTGCTTGAAACGTGTAATTTATCACGTCACGGAAATAATTCTTGCACCATGGCTTGCATGGTGTGTTCTACCTCATAAGTTCACATCACCAGCAAAGCATTGCATCACTACTGATGAATGTTTTTCATTCATTAAAGAGGTAAATGTAGTAGCACATGTTCTTCTTCCAGAGATAAATTTGAAGCAAAGTCTGAAAAGTGGCTTAGAGCCACATTATGCTATTGGAGAATCAAACACAGGATTACAGGATGAATCTTATCAGCATCTCCTATTATTATCAGCCATGCTATACTGCTATCCATTATCTATGCATGTTTATCAAGTCTTTATACTAATAAAGCACCAGTAAGAGAAACAGACCTTATAATGAGCTAAACGACTTACAGAAGTTATGATGATATGTCTCATTTTCATGGTATTTCCAAGGTATCGCAAATAAAAAATCACCATGCATGCCAGCAGATTGGGTAGTCTGGATGCAAATTTCCAGAATGAACATATGCAGGTCATTTGATTACTTGACATGGCGTGTTCTTGGGGTGATCTAAGGATTGAAGGTATATAGCGTAGGGGACAATATCCCAGGAGTAAAGGCATATAGGTCAGCTGATTGCTCAGTTTAGACAGGATGTCAGGAATAAAGGATTGTAGATCAGCTGACAACTCAGCACAGTTGAGATCTCAGGGGTGAAGGCATGCAAGTCAGCTAATACCACAGACAGAATCTCAGAAGGAAAGGCATGCAGGTCAGCTGATACCATAGGCAGAATCTCAGAAGGGAGGGCATGCAGGTCAGCTGCATGCCATTGACAGAATCTCGAAAGGGAAGGCTTGTACGTCAGCTGATACCATGGGATGAGGGCATGTAAGATGGCTAATTACTCATAACACTTGGGATCTTGCATGTGCAGAATCCAAGGGATGAAAGATGCAGAAGATGAGATGACACATCATAAGTGTGATTTCAGAGGTGAATACATATATGCACATCACTATATTTCCTCTGTACAAATGGACTCTCAGAAGTTGAAGCCATGCAAGTAAACATGTGATGTGGGACATACACAATGTCAGGAGTGAAGAAGTATATGTAAACTAATTATGGAACATTGAAAAAAAATCTCTGAAGAAAAGGCATGCAGGACAGCAAAATAAACAATAGATAAAGGATCTCAGGGTCCTGTTTTTCTTAAATCCAGAAGTGCCATTGCTATGCATACCTATAAAAAGGTAGATTACAACATTCAGGAATGAATACACTCAGAACAGCAGATTATGTATCTCAGAGGGACTCCAGGATTGAGGATAAAAAGACTTAGGTAGGTGCTAGATTAGCTGCTCTTGTGGCCTTTTTAATTTCCCTTGAATGAGAGACTCAAAGTATGCATCCTGATTGTATGAGATAAACACTTTAACCATTAAGTCAACTGCCAACCACCAATTGTTCAATACAGATTTAATCTGAGAAGTTATGATACATATATATATATATATATATATATATATATATGTATCAACATATATACCTGTTGGTTTTATATATTGATATTGTATAATGTCAACATATAAAGCCAAGAGTTGCAACATAACAAAATAGCCACTGCAGACAAGCTCTCAAGATTGATATTGTGCAGGGTAGCAAAAACTATGTTGATGCAACGTTGATCATGCCCATGGCATACATGTATATTCAGCAGATATGATCATGTCATGAGGTGAGACAAACCATAAAGCATGTATCAGTATTGCAGCTAAACTTAAGTAGCTTTTCCATTATGTAAGCTTGCATGACACGGGTATACAGTTAAAGCCAGACAGAACAAACTTGACATTCTATGCCACCTGATTTAAATTGTATTCATACATTGACACATGTAAGCCAAACAACTGACAATCATACCTCTCTAGTGTTCATATTTTTGAAGAATGTCT
Organism: Protopterus annectens; assembly: GCF_019279795.1. Classification (NCBI taxonomy): domain Eukaryota; kingdom Metazoa; phylum Chordata; order Ceratodontiformes; family Protopteridae; genus Protopterus; species Protopterus annectens. The sequence continues at coordinate 935,660,822 of NC_056745.1, forward strand.
ATATTTTTGTGTCTTATTTTTTGTCTGTCCCTCATAAAATCTATTTTTTTATTCATATCACTGAGGATTGAAGTCACTAAACAGTGACATACATTTCAGACTTCATATCCTTCAGAAACTACATGCTAATACAAAATCTGTTATTTTAGTAACTTTAAGTTTATAAGAACATTTAAAGTGTGTCTCATAGTTTGGCACTTTGTCCCCCTCATTACTTTTGGTTTTGTCTGGATTGCTTGAATTTAGATGTTGGTATGCTGACAGTACTTTATCTACATGTACAGTACTATACTATCTGATACTTCACCAGGTTAGTTCATTATAGGATAGTGAATGATCTAAACATCTACATGACCCAAATTTTGGACTCAGTCATCTTTATTAAAACATATAACTAACCTCTAGTGCAATGGTAGAATATATTCACCTGATAACCCACCACAGCCACCAACATATGTTCTTAATGGAATTATTTCAAGAACAGCCTGCGCTTAACTAGTTAGCAAAAAATGCTAAATCTTTTAAATGAAGAAAAACTCAATGTCATTATCAAGGTTGGATGAAAGTAGTCAAAATCATTATGCGAAAGTAAAACAATTAATAGAGCAAGCATTTTGAAAACGTAGAATATATTGGATATAAATGCGGACCTACATCATACTTTTTCACAATAAAATTCACTTCAAAGTCAAGACATTGTAAATAATTACCAGCTTTTGCATGCAGTACTAAGCCAATTTTTCAGATTAGTGCAGCCTTCTTGTTCAGTCTGCCTTGATTTTTGCTACCTGATATCTGGTTATGGAATACTGGTCATACAACCTTAAGGTGAGCTTAGTCTATGGCCACTTAAGTTAAACTCACTGTAAAGAAAGGTAAAACTGCCAAACTCATTTAAATATTGGCGACATCTGTATGTGACATATGAACAACCCAGCAGATGTGCACTCCATGCAAAAAGTGTACAAAAGCACAATGGAGTGATGTAAATATTGATTTATACTACTAAATTACAAGCCTTTCTTTTCTGCAGCTTGGCAGGCTTTATATTTTTTTTCTGAATCATACACCAGGCCAGACCAGTAGTAAATGTCACTTAACTTTGTGTTTACAAAGGCGTTCTGCACGCAGATAAATCTTCATGTACTAGAAAGAATTATAATCATATCTTTTATCATAACCAGTTGTGTTCTCAACATGGATACCAACAATTCATATATGTTCTTGAGTTGAATGTCTTGGCCTCGATATCTCAAATGCATCTAACCATAATCTTCTATTATATACACCTGAGCTGAATTTTTCATTTTCTCTACATTCAACTGAATCAACATCAGTTCAGTTACACATTACCTTAATTTCTCTTTTGAGAAGCATAACTTGAAAACTATAAAATAACACAATGTTTTCAGGGCGCAAGCCCCCCCTGCACATACTATGTGCGAGGATTCATCCCTACACCCCTGAAAATTATATATACAAATGCTATGGCTGCACTACAGTGGAGAAAAAAAATGAAAAATCACCTGAAATTGTACCCCCAGCTCACCCAATACAGACGTTACAGTTACATATTAATTTTTCAATGAACGTCTGATGATGGAACAGTTCTCAATGAAACATAGGTAAGCTAAATTTTCATTTTGGATTTTTATATGCTATATGATCTATTGACGTCAAAGACTGTGCTTGGTTGTTGTTTCCTTTTTTGGGGTGCTTTGAAGAAGAGTGCTGTTTTTGTGCTCATATGTTGCAATTGCCAGAGAGGACAAATTAGTAAGTAAAATAATTCAAAATTTCTTGGAGATGTAACATTGTATGCACTGAAACGACAGACAAGCAGAAAAATTTAGCCCAAAGGGAAAACAGCTAAGTGACTCATATGCTGCAATACAGGTATCATTATCCAAATAGTAAAATATGCTCTGTGTTAGAAAAAAAGTTATTCTTACCCTGTTGTTATTCTTTAGGTGGATATAAATGTTATCGTAAACTTTCATTAACTACAAACCATGAAGTGAGATATACAATATAAAATGTGTATATTAAACAAAAGAAAAAAAATAACCAAACGAAAGTAAATGTCATACATATTCTTTTAGCATAGTTTGTAAGAGTCAGGAGGTCAAATAAATATTTAATTAGATTAAGAGTCAGGAGGTCAAATAAATATTTAATTAGATAAGTAATATATGCAATGATTTTCATCTGCTATCAGTGCTATATAGAGTAATCTTTTCCTTAAACGTCATAACATTATTTTCTATCTCACAACATAGACTACTCACATAAGACAGCAAGTGTTTGTTAATGTATTCCCTCTTCAAAAGACTTAAAAAATGAATAGACTAATTTGCAGTTTCATTTGGTATCCTAAGAATTCTACAATATCCATCAAGTAATTTCTTTCATTAAATGATTTAATACTTTTCTTACCTTCATAGTTGTTTTATTGTTGCAATGCCTCTTTCTGTGGTTTTGCCATAATTACCCCATAGTTTTCATGGTTTCTTTTCATTTTTTTTTTTTCACTGTGCAATTCTCAGTGAAATTCCATCTGACATTTGATGCCTTGTACACAGCGCATTTCCAATAATGCTGTCAAATCAGTGTGGGAAAGTAATTCTGAGGTCTAGGTGTTTTTTTTTTTTTTTCTAGTGGTAGCAGTGATGTTCAAGCTCTGTTGGTTTGACTTCTGTTATTGGAATTATAAATTCTTATAAGTACGACCCTTATTTTAGTTCAAGGAGGAGGTTCAGATAACAGCAAAGTTGGATGTTGATAACGCTGTGTGGCTTCTGCCAAACTATAATGAAAGGCATTTGGGAAATCATGAATAGTATTGGTTTGTTAGAATATAATGCTAATCATTAAATGATATTATATATATATATATATATATATATATATATATATATATATATATATATATATATATATATATATATATATATATATATATATATATATATATATATATATATATATATATTGAGAGTCAGAAAAAGAAAGAGAGAGATTTTTTCTTAACCTCATGAATGCATGAATGGGGAAAAGGAGTTGTGGATGGATGGATTGCAGTGCTTTTATTTTATGGTCTCACTTTTTGTTATTACTTTTGATTCTCAGTGGTGACTACATCTTTTTAGTGTTTGAGTGGCAGTAGCATGTGTATGAGTAAATTATTTTTGTTTGGTATGATAGAGAGGAAATTAGGTTTTATGAAAACACAGTCGAGAACATTTTGCAATATTCTGGACCAATAAGAGGTATGCACTCCACAGCTAACATCATATCTTGGCTTTTTGTCTCAGACGCCTGAAAACAATATATAAATGAGCACACTGTTTCCATAGAAACAAAACTCACCAGTCATGCCACTTTTAAAAATTGCAGCAAGCATGAGGCTGCTGTTAACACAACACAAAGATATAACCTCTTATACCATTGCAATAAACTAAAGGCATTATTAGTGGTGCTGTAAGAAAGTTAGACACCTAGTGCAATACCAATTACAGTATAAAACGGAATTTGAAGGCATTTTACACTGATTTTATCCAGTCATAGTTGAAGTACATGAAAAATAAGAGCAAGTCTCTGAAAAAAGCCTGCCACAGTTCAATTTTTCCACCTTTACTGTTGGTGGAGTTTCATAGAAACATACATTTCAGAATACCAATGGAAGATCTATGTTGACAATTTCAGCTAACAGGTAAATAATTCCACCAAAGAAGACACACACAGCACTTACCATTAGCATAGTTAAAAATACTGCTATTGTAATTCATGGCAAACAAAATACAAACATTTAAAAAACTGTGATGAATCGCTTTACGAATCTTCATGGTTTTATTTCTGCCAAGTCCACTATGTCTTCAAGTGATACAATTTTAAAACCCTTTTCAACTGCTGTAATGTTTTGAAGGCTTAGATAACATTAACTGATCATGTAGCTATAGCAGTCTTGATTTTATGGTATATACTGGGCAAATCCCGATTAGGTCTGATTTTCATGAATTCTTGGTGTTGCAGTGTTTATGTTTTTTTTTTTTTTTTACAGTTTTTACTTCTTTTTGGCCCATTAAACTACTGTATAGAAGATATGTCTGACTTATTTTATATCAGAACATGAATTAAAAATTTAAATTATGGTAATATCAGTGGTGCAACAGGTAGCACACTTGCCTTTGGTGCAGAATGCTGTGGGTTTTACTAGCACACCGTGTAGATCAATCGCCGACACTGTTATGCAGCATAAGAGCACTGCTGCACTCCTGAGTGTGTCATCCTTGGAAAGAGGTCTAAAACCAAGGTCACAGCTACTTGAGTTGGTGGTAGCTCAAGTGAATGTAAAAGATCCTAGGCACCAATCAAAAACAGAAGGGGAAGTTCTCTGATATGCTGGTCAAATTTCGCCTTGGGTCTTCCCTGCATGGAGGGCACTAGCCTAGTGACTAACTAACAAATAAATAAATAAATAAACTATCAAACTAAAGCATGGAGACAGTATAGACTGAAGCATGAGTAGGTTTGCAGTACTGGTTGGCTATGTGGTGCTTTTAGTCAAACAAGTACATCACATCATTGGATATCTCCCAGAGCTTGTTCCTGAGGCCCCTCACATTTAACATTTTTTTTGAGAGATCTAACGTTTGAATACATTCAATGTGATACATACCTTTATTTTATGATGCCCATGATAATGAAGTAATCAAAATTAATTTACAGATTCGTAAATCACAACATGATTTCTAACAATCAAATGACTTCCCTTCTCAGATTTGGTCAATATGGACAATCGCAAGCTTTTTGTAGGTTTGGCAACAGACAAGATTACTTCCTGAGAGTTATTATCCTGGTTTCAGGATTGATAAAACTCTGTTTTAAATCTTCATCCATGTGATCAAACTGCAACAACCATGGGTAAATCTTGTTATAGCCACACCCACTAGTGGGTTACTGCTTAACTACATTATATTTTATTTGAAAGGAACTATTAAATACAGTTAATTTAAAATCTGCTTAGATAGAAAAATCAATTAAAACCCATGAAGTGTACAACGAGTTCATAAAATGGACTATTAACTAAAAAAAAAACTTGAGTTGCTTTATTTTAAATACTGACATAACATCCACAGAGCAGCAATAGTTCAAGTACTAAAAATTGTTTAAGATGTGCAACAACAGAAACAGGGCAGCTGCTGGAAGCCAAGTTAAGATGTCATTACCATTTCACTGCATAGATTCACTGTGTAGCCTAATCTAGAAACAGTGATCTAGGGATATTTTTTAAATATTAGTCATATTGACTCAGAGTTTTCTAAGCAGGTAAATTAGCATACATTTTTCTGAAGAAAATAAGTGTTTGACTGCAGTGATTACCATTACTTGGCAACTAAGATCTACCACCCTTTCTCTACAACGGCAATTTTAGAAAACGCACAGCAAAGTTTTGAGCCAAACTCAGGTACATCCCTGAAGATCAAGGAAACCTAAGAGGCAAAGTACACTGGATTAATAAAGACAGTATATCTAGTAATGAGACCACCCATAATTGTGGAACTAGCAGTGCTAAACAGAATAATAATTACAGCATTATACCCACTCATTTTTTTTTCAATGAAGAAAATTCCAAGTACAATTTAGGCACTAACTTTTACAAAGTCCTGGCTAACATCTTCTTATTCAAACCTAGCTGTAGCTAATGAACTCTGAAAAGAGTGGTAGCTGTGCCCCTCACCATGCCTTTCACCCCATAAAAGGTACATACAGGAACACTTGCATACTGACATTACTTCCAGCAACAGGTGAACCAAATTGACTGAATGCCTCACATATCAGTTACTGAGCTTGCTACAGTACCTCTGGCACAAAATAAGTAGACATTTAATGCAAGTCTACAATACTGGTATTTAATACAACTCACAGACTACTCTATTTATGCATATGTACAAGAGACTCCCTACTCATTACTCAAGAGCAGAGACTTTGTGGTCAAGTGTTTGGGACATTTCCATTGGTGTTCTTGCATTCAGTTTGTCTGACAGCATAGATAAATAGATGGTACGTCACATAATAATATCAGTGGAACAGTGATAATTAAATAAGAGATTATTGCAGGAGAAATTATTTAAAAAGTCACCGAGAGCACCTAAGAAATATAGGCTTCACAGAAGTTGCTGGTAGACAAAACATTAATTGAAACTGGAGATTAGGAGAAAGACTACAGAGATGAAATGTTCTCATAAGAAACTCAATGTACTGGACTAATGCATCCCCGGGATTCATGAAGCTTGCGCCAGGCACAGGCGTAGCATAGGCAGTATAATGCCAAATATGGCCGCCGAGCGATTCAGGTACAATCCAATTCCATGTGCACTACCGGTGTATGCCAGAACTACGCAGCCCTCGGCTTAGGTATGCTAATCACCCCATGTGCAGTGCCGCACCATGCAAATGAAGGTACATAGCCATTCATGAAGTGGTGCAGGTGTAGCATAAGCCCAAGGAAATGTAAACCAAAAAACACGGTTTACATTTTCTCAAACAGAACATTGGAACTATGAAAGCAGACCAGACTCATGTATTACAAAGTTAACATATACCAATGGCTAAATACACAGCCAATGGCATAAGAAGAGATGCACAACACCTAAAAAACAACATGTAATGTCATGTCCACAGTAACACACAGTACAACCGCAGGGCATGTGTGCGCAAACAGGAACACAAAGAAAATATATACAAATGTCATAAAATTGCAATGTAATACAAATCAGGTTTTCACCATAATATGCATTGGTAGGCATGGTACAACACAACCAAGGTGCAAGGGTTGCTAAGGGCCTGCGACAGTGTTTGGCGCGGTAACTATGAATTAGTAGTCAATGCTATGCAAATGAGGCAGGCAATACTGAATCGCAAATGTCCCGTCGGATGAAGGATGTACCATACGGCGCAGCGCTATAACACCGAGGAGTGGCTCAGAGGAGATACATGACATCAGCAGAGGGGTGTGCCACTGTAGCAAGAAGCACATTGGAGCAATGCAAATCTGACCTGGCCATTGCTAATCAAAGCTGCAGGACAGGGGTGGGGAGGAAGGTATAGAATCATTTAGCTGAGAGCACATATGGTGCCCGAAAGCACATGTGTACGGGGATGAAAACGTGCTCGAAACCCGGTAAGTGGATGCACGCGCCGCGAACAATAGCACAAACAGGAAGGACAGGGGAAGAAAAGACGGAAATGCCGAAGTAGGGTAATTGGAGTACTACTGAGCAATTAACACCAATCAACTCACGGCGGCCAGTCGACGGCAGCTGACAAGTCTGCTCACAGAAACCTGCAAAACAGGATAGGGGAGGCACTGGATTGCAAAGAAAGGAGGGGAGGCACTGGATTGCAAAGATAGGAGATCTGTCATAGCAGAGCAAAGCAAACCGACAGTAGACCGGCAATAGAACACATTACGCAAGATAAGCCAGGTCTAGGAAAGTACAAATGAAAGCAGGCTGCTGGATGTATGCCAGAAAATGGTAGGTGGAACATGCAGAAATGTAAAGGGAAGGTCAAGAGGTAATCCACGGCAGTCAAATGTAATTCAACACCAAACGCACTACAGTAGTAGTTCCGGTAGTAAAACACATAAGGTACCCTGTAGCTATGATCGTACATACACACCCTATGACATCATCGGTGTTCACGGCACACTAGTATAAAGCGTGAAAGCACCCTACACACACCTGTGTATTCCCAAACACTGCACCATAGTGTAAACACATGGGGAACTTTTAAAATGTACATGTTGGGAGCTGCCATAGCTGTGATTCATCAGCATGTGTTAGAGACTGATGGTGTTGTGGAGGATGATGCCGACATCCACTGCAGGCCCCAGAGGAGGAGAAGAGTGTTCAGACCAAGGGTAACCTACCAGGGGCTACATGATCTGGAGATAGTAGAGCATTACAGGGTGGACAGGGACATCTTACAGCAAATAGTGGAGCTGTGCCGGCCACACCTGAGAACCAGAAACAACAGAGGGGAACCCATCCCAGTGGACACAAAGGTATGTGTAAGCTTGCAAATACTAGCCACAGGTACCTTTCAAAGGCCAACTGGAGATATAATGGGGATCTCACAGGCATCAGCATCCAGGGTACTACACCAGTTCCTGGATGCCATGTTACCACATGCCAATGAGCATATATACTTCCCCCGAACTCAGGAGGAGTTGGCCAGCAATATGCGTCACATCCACCGTGTGGCAAACTACCTGGAGGTACTGGGTGTGATAGACTGCAAGCACATACATATCAAGTCACCACCCGGTGAGCATGGTAGGCGCTACATAAACCGCAAGGGATTCCACTCCATCAACTGCCAGGTCATGTGCAATGCCCAGGGCATTATCATGGATGTGTGTGCTGGCAGCCCTGGAAGCTACCATGACTCCCATATCTGGCATGCCTCACAGCTGTATCAGATATTTGTCAGGGGGGACATCCCACATGGCCACCTTGTGGGGGATGCTGGCTATGCACTGGAGCCATGGATGATGACTCCAATCAGAAATGCACACACACCCATGCAAGAACGCCATAATGAGGCACGCACACAAACCCGAATCATCATAGAGCGTGTGTTTGGGATGCTGAAATCACGGTTCCGGTGCTTGGTCACATCTGGTGGAGCCTTGCAGTACTCTCCAGGCACGTGTGCCCACATCTTCATAGTACGTGCCATGCTACATAATATGATCCTGTGGAAACAGCTGCAGCAGGGACAAAATGGTGAAGGCCCTCATAGCCCACTGCAATTGCTAAGGCCATCACAGGCACAGAGGGATTCAGACCACGGACACATTGTGCCAGCCCCAGTAGCAGACAGAGGCATGCCCAATATGCCTACGCCTTGGCAAAGAGGGAACGTATAGCACATACTCTGACAGTGTAGGCCCCTACGGACTGACACACCTCTCCACCTGCACACACAGTAAAATGGATGGCACACAAACACGACTACCTGTAAATTATAATGTACAGGTGGCCCACTGTGTGAATCCTACATAGGCAGCCCTCAAACATTGTACACACAACAGCTATTGGAACATGGAATGTCAGCACCTGAACAGTATATGCGCCTATCAGCATATGTTGGTGCTGTGTGTATAGGTTCCCAGGTACATCGGTAGGTACATGCCCGATTGTCAGAGGCCATACACCAAATGGGGCAAACAGTGTCCACTGTCGCCACAACATCGAGTAACTAACTGTCGCTTAGTGGAGCAGAGGCAATAGCGGGAGCACATGTGTGTAAGCACTGTTCTGCACACACTCAGCACGGATTCCCTGCTGCGTTAATGAGGGGCTCCACATAATGTAATCATGGATGTTGTGTCAAGGTATGGGGTGTACCCATGACAGGTATTCATCATCCCAGCATGCTCCACCTACAGTCGTTTGAAGGTGTAGCACAGTATCATGTGTGGCTCACTGTGATATACATACCCAATGCCAGAGCACATCCAGTAAACATCACATGGACATACCATTAACTGGACTCATCAATATGTAAACTAACTGAGTTACCCATGTGAGTGCAGTATGGAGTAACAGCCGTAGTATACGCCACATACAAAATGACATAACACGTGTACAAATCCCAGATGTCCAAGTGTTAAATGCAGTGACCGTCGTGCATGTTCCTGGTCCCACGTCCTGCAAGGGATGTAACGTAATCCCGAAGGTACGAGTAATGCATGTCGGATGCAGGTCATCAGATCATGTTTAGCACACATTAGCGGGAATATGCATTGCCCACTGCTGGTAAGCGATGTTTAAATATGACTATAAGGATATGAGCGAAACAGGGCTAAGCTTCTCCGAATATCGCACAGATCACGGTCAATGATGTCCAGAACAGGGGAAACCAGCATTATTCACCCCTGTACTAATAGCGTCTGCTCTGCAGGGTAAACCGACCACTGCCAGGAGTAGAACACGCAATCATGTATACAATCACCTAACACTATTGCTAGCCAAGATGTACCTATGGTAGGGTTGCCACCTCTTCAAATGAATAATGTGGGACATACATCAGATGTCTGCAGGCCGACACATACACCCGGCCAGTATGAAAATCAGAACTTCACTGTTTTGCCTAGATAAAAGCTTATTCTTGTAATGTTTACTTACTTATTCTGTTTCTATAACATATAGGTGGTTCAGATACAGAATAACTGTTTTATGCAACTATTACATAAACTATAGGAAATAAGTATGTCCTAAAATCTCAGGACATTTGCCATGTTTACAAATATTTTGCAGGACACAACTGCCCAAAGAGGGACTGTCCCTCGCAAAGTGGGACAGCTGGTAACCCTAACCTATGGCAGGTGTGTAATGTGACAGGTACAGACACAAATGTGCGGAGTCCAGGAAACAGTATACACCGACAAGTACACAATGAAAGGTGTAGCTTGCCTGTCACTTTCCCTGTCAGAGATATATATATATATATATATATATATATATATATATATATATATATATACACACACACACACACACATATATACATATATATAATACATATAGAAAGGGTGATAGAGTGATATATGTTGATATATATGGATTCACCGATATCTGCAAATATATAGATAGATCAACGACATTCATAACACCTTGGAGGTACAAATAAATAGGATACCACCAACTATGGAATGTGTAACATACCAACACATGTAACCATGAGGCTGAAAGACCAAAAGAACACAGTGCCGGAACAGTAGAACCGCGAGTACTACTATGACGATATGAAGGGACATATAGTTACCGCTGCCGGTGTTGCGGTCCACGTAGGTACTGTGTTCAACAGTGTTTGTGAGTGCCGTAGTCTGTGTATGTGTGTGTTGAGGGTGCCATGTGCGTTTCCGTGAGACTGTAATGTGTGTGTGCGTGTCCGCATTGTGTGTCTGTTAGTGCCAACTCGGAGGTAGATCATTACAGTAGGTGTGGGTATAGCTAGCCATGGGCATACATTTACCACCTGTCCCACATTAGGAGGGACAGACCCTCCCTGGGCAGGTGTGTCCTGACATAAAACATTACAAAGGGCAAATGTCCGAGATTGTAGGACATTATTATGTCCCATATATTATGTAATAGTTGCATGAAATAGTCATGCCTGTATGTAAGAAACATAAATGTTACATGCAATATGATAAGTAGCCAAAGTCCCACAAAAATAGGTATGTAATGAGGATAAAAGTATGTGCTATCCTGTGTACTGACCGTGGCTATGTGTCAGCCTGTAAACACAGCTGTGTGTCCCGCAAGTGTCCAACAATGGCCATATGAAAAGGTGGTAACCCATGGCAAAGAGGTTCTGTCACCAACACAACTGCAATGACTGCAAATATCTGGGGCAGAAATACACGGGATAGTTGTCATTTAGAAATATCCCTTTACATATCGCTGCAATTCTGGAGGTATGGAAGTATTAACCTCACCTGCATACTATATAGAAACCAATTAACACCGGCCCAATGTAAAATCCCATAACATAAGTCTACTAACTGATAGCTCTTTAATTAGGGAAGGGGCCCACATATATATATCTGTAATATGTAGAAATGCAAGCTCCACAAACCTGTATATGCTACGTACACCCACCGACATCCCCCACACTAGAAACTATATCAATACAGACTGTAATTACAGCACAAACATCCAGTCAGTCAATTACATCTGCAGAACCGTCAACATACCTTGTGAGAGACACAGTTAAAGGCACCATGCAAAATTGTAGCCGTTGTATAATGGAACAAACGGCGATGTTACAGTTTTTGTTTGCAATAGTCCATTATCAGACGGTTGGGATCACAGGTACACCCACATGTTGAACTACATACTCTAGCCATCACACACAATCCACGGGGGACATGAATCCAAAGTATACTTGTCTCTACACATACAGTTGCAATTACACATGACAAAACACAATACAGGCCATCTCCCCGAAGGTAGGGCAAATGGGCAACGCCCAAGTGGAGAATTTATTTATACCCCACTGTTGCCACGTAATTGGCGAATGGAGTAGCTGGACAGCTGATGTGCAAGTAATTAGTCACTCAGGAACAATAATTGGCGGCAGGAAACCACATGTTACAGGTATCGACGTATATAAGGATGACTTGCCAGACATTCAAACCATATGCTCATACCATATAACTGTTTAAACAGTGTAAGAGAGATAGAAACGAAAGTCTGGAATGATAAAAAGGTATGTAGAACACTCGGTATGTAAGTGTATGTATAGCATGTTTTGTATTAATTATTTAGTGTTTGCATTAATTAAAAGTGTCTGCAATGCATAAAGTGGGAAAAGGTATTTATGTAGTGATGTCTTGCTGAGCATACTAACGCTTGTAGAAACTGTGCGTCCAGCAGTGGGCCACACGGTAAACATCACAGACACCACAAGGGATGCTACATGAGGGCTTTAAACAGAACAATTCCATACAACCTGCCGTCAGTGGTAGGGTATGTCAAACAAGTACGTGCCATAGCAGGGGATAATATATGTTGATATACTGTCACAGTAGGCATGTGTATGGGCATATAACGACAATGGCATGTCTAAGGTGGTCCCGCTGTGCAAGTATGCTTTGCATTATGGGATACTATGTAAAATATGTGCAATGTATAGTATTGTAGGTAGATATGTCAGATATTCTACACAGCATAACAGGCATATCATGCATACCAAAGGTATCATCTATTGGCATGTACAATAACAGGATACATATGGCTTGTAGTCATGGGACATTGTAATAGCATGATAGCTAATCTAAATGGAAGGGCTACCAAGTAACCATGCACAAAGGACATGTAATAGCTTCACAGGTTCATAGTGGGGTAGTATGCAGTCTGGCAAGTCTATGTGTAAGAGCAACTACAGTGTTCATACCAGTGGCACCTCTCTAGGGTAGTGTCCTGTGAACAGCAGAGCCATGTGTTACCTGCACCTCTGCACAGTACAGCCACTGCAGTGATCCCTGGCGTACATGTGTCTCCCATCCACCAAGTGAGGTATCACATGAACAGTGCCACTGAGTATCCCTGCGTGATGTACATAGGAATCATGTTCCAAAGTATGGTGAGTGTCCGGTTTGGGAATGTAACCCTCAAGCACATCCCACTCATCGTTGCGTGTGTGCACATATCCGTGAGCATGTTGCTCACAGTGGCTTTTGCTTATGTCGCATATGTGGAGTATATCCATTAATATTGTTGTGGACATGGGCCCTGTCTGTTCAGCAGAGGTCACCCCTGAGTATGTAGTATGCAAATGTGTACAGATGTGGTGTCCATAGTTCAGCCGCATACTTCAACTGTCAGAGCTCAATAAACGTCATGGTGTGTTAATGTTGTGGTATGTAAAGCTGTAGCTGTTGTGTAACGTACACCCTAAATGGGGTGTTGTACCCTTGAATGTGAAGTCTGGCGTTCAGAGGTACAATGGGTGCCTATGTACCAGCTACACACCCAGTACAGATAAGTGTGGCCACGCAGAAGGATATCCACGCCACAGTGGCAATATGGTAATCACAGGAGTGGGTGCGACATACGTGTGTACTATGAACACGTACAATGTGACATCTATGTAGGGGACTACCACCTATGTGATAGTCAGTGGGTGAATGGTGTAATGCAAAGGTGATGTTCATGCACCTTGTGTCATGCAGCTTGAGGCCATGATAGTCATATCAGGTATCCGTCACAGTGACACCCATATGGATAGAGTCAGTATCAGCTGGTGGATCAATCATGGTGCTTTGTATGCAGGAGTTTGTAAATTTAGGCAGGGAAAGTCCCTCTGTGCTAGCCTGTACCTCAGGGAAGCATATACTGAACATGAGGGGCCCTATGACTGAGGACTGTGGTATGCCAAGTGCAACTGAAATGCAGTAGGTACTATGGTATGCTACCCTCATTGTGTGTGTCCTGTCCATGAGCCACATTGCATAACATCCTGGGACATAGGGTACGATGTGCAGGTGGATGTGTATGTCGTCAATACCAGAATGGAGAATGGTGCTGAAAGGCAATGAGAGGACAATGTAGGATGCGTGAACCCCTGTAACGTCAACTACCCTGGTAACTGTATGAAAGGAGTCCACCAGGTGTAGGAGCCATGCTCTGGTCCTAACAAGTCCAACCCGGGTGGCATCAAAGGACCGGAGCCCAACAATATCTCTGTGAATGACGTCCATGATGATGTGCCCCATAGCCGTGCAGAACAGTCCAGTCAGGTGTGTAGGACAATAGTCCCACTCGTGCATTGTGGCACCCCCTGTGTGGAGTGTGATAACTGTTGCTGTGTGCCATTCAGGGGCCACAATATCTGATACAAGGCTATTACTGAATATGGTGGCCTAGTGGGGAGACATGTCATTCAGAAGTTTGTGGACATCACAGCCTGGGATTTTGGAAGGTGACATGGGGCCAGTGTCCCAGGACATATAGAGTGCAGGTTAGTACTGTGTAGGTGTGACTGCAGGAACACCGCAATGTTCCTGCATGGATTGTGGCCCTGTAGTGAGTGAGAGGGTGTAATGTTAGCATTGAATCCATCCACCAGCATGTTGCCAACATCACCTGGTTCTGTAATGTTCCTGAGTGACTGTTGTATGTGAGAGCAGATGTGGGTATTGCCATTGACTACTGACATACCACCATAATGCCTTGTGGTACACCCCGGAATGTGTCGCAGTAATGTATACGTAGCTAGTCTTGGTGTATGTGATGAGGGATCCCGTGGCCCTACCGAGGCTGACCAGTGAGCTACCCCACCCATGGGATTGTACACCACTGTGCAACAGCCTCCACCCATTGTTGTACATTATGTCCATGGAACTTGACCACCAGAGTGACGTCTGTTATCTGGTGGGTACCATCATGGCTCTGCGTGGAATAGCATGATCCATGCAGTTGTGTACATGCTAATGAAGTGCACTGGGGTATGTTTCAGCATTTGTATGTGCATTGTCCATCTGCACGGGTGTCATGACGTTAACTACCGCTGTCATAAGACGTCTGTAGTAGGTGTTGTAGTACTCATGTACTGTGTATGCCATGAAGGATTTGGCTAACAAGGGGTGATTAGCATATGTTCGGAATCCACCAATGAGGGGATAACCCCAGGTGTGGAACACCAGTCACATGTTGGTAGTGTTCATGTCAAGGATAATGTTGGTCTTGGAGGTGGTGTGTATGGGTTGATCCAGCCGAGTGGAGGTTATGACTCACAGATGTGTCGGTACATGAGTGGCTATCCCAGTTAAGTGTGGGGTAGTGTCAGTCTCACATCAGTAGTAGCTATCTGAGCTCACTGTCCAGTACACCAACAAATGAGGTCTGGTAACCGTGGGGTATGTTGTTGAATCCGTAGCTTGTTACAATGTGTATAGCGGTTCCGGACACAGTTATTTGCACGTGGAGCACCTCTGATGCATTCTGCTAAGTTACTAGCCAGGATGTGTGTACAACAGTGGAATATGGGAACATCTCAGCCGTGGGTGTGCCGGTCCAGGTACGTGCCTGAAAGGTATGGTCTGTCTATAACCTGTCATTGCAGGTGTGCTCTGCAGAGCCTAGAGGCAGGTCCCAGTCACTGCAGAG
Source organism: Protopterus annectens (assembly GCF_019279795.1). Classification (NCBI taxonomy): domain Eukaryota; kingdom Metazoa; phylum Chordata; order Ceratodontiformes; family Protopteridae; genus Protopterus; species Protopterus annectens. The sequence continues at coordinate 935,676,508 of NC_056745.1, forward strand.
ATACTGAAGTGGTGCATTATAAGGTGTGCCTTGCCTGCATGCGTCACAGAGGAAGATGTCAAGCATTGTGTCAAATGACCCCATGTTTTGCATGCCAGTTCCCGTTCTGCCTGTGACTGTTATTGGAAACTGTGCAAGACAGGCAGTATAGAAGCAGCAAGAGCCTTACATGTGATCTGTACTCCCAGGGCTGACAGGTGCAGGTCATCTGTGCCAAAGCATTGTGTTGTTTGACCAGGTCAGTCAAAGAGGACAGATACCAGATACCTGTGGAATGACAGCAGAAGCATAGGCAACTATTAAAGTGACACAGTCAGTCATTGTACAGTGTTATCAGGTCCAGATGAATGCATAATGCTCCCCAGGGCTTGGCCCACACCTTCAGGGCTACAAGACTGGTGAGCTATTGCATGTCCCTGCACATGTAGTCTGTGAAGTGGCATCCCAGGGCAGTCACACTAACATGGAGAATGGCAATCACATTGTAACTGGTGAGGTGTGGCATGGGTGCATAGGTTATGTTGCAGAACCAGTTACCCAACAGCAAGATGTAAGCGACTAATGCCTTGTGTAGCCTGCTGAGTGGAACAGCAGTGTGACCGCCTACAGAGTCGCCTATGACTAGTGTGTTGTGTATGTTATAACACCCTATTGGCTGTATGTGATGGGCACACATGAGTCTGTGGGCTATAAGTTGGTGATATTGTGTTTGGTGATGGGGGCTGCCTTTGGTGCCTACACAGAGTATAGAGAGGTACTGCACAAGTTGTCCTCGTACATGTGGCCTGTGGTGGAGATCATGTGAGACTGTGTGATGAGTGGGGTGTGTTGCAAATGTTACACATCCCCACATGACTGTCAGGTGCTGTCAGGGTTGGTGACAGCATTACCGCCAGCAGGGCTGCATATGTGCATCCCCCACAGGCTGTAGTGTCGTATGTTGGGAGGTGAGCATTGAATGTGTACATGAGACAATTGCTCTTATATTGCCACATGTACAACATATCCATCATATAGACAGGCAATAGCACAGGTACATGACAGTTGGACATGCCTGTATATACAACCATGTCTCACAGGATATGTGAGTTACGTGTGTACAACAGCTGTTGTACTGTAAGCAAGCTGGAAATGTGAGGACAGACAGTGTACCTGTGGGAAATGGTGTGGAATGGGTGCTATATTAATCAGCAGCTCATGACATGCTCACAAGGTCTGAACAAGTGCTGAGCATGAACATACAATACAGATAGGGTGTTGGATAATATCAACCCACAAGTGGTGACGACAGTCATAATGGGTGGCACCACACTATAACCCTGATGAGTATGGTCTGCATGTTCATAAACCATTATCAATGTACATGTTAGCAGTGCAGATATACAAGACAGTACAGATGTTTGATTACAAATACCTTTGTATGTCACAGGAGTGTTCTACCAGTGGCCTATTGACAGACTCACAACTACAAAAGGTGCCAGAGTGACATGTGCATATCACACCAGTGCCAGCTACAGTAAAACAGGGTTAATGTGTTGTACTCCACCCTCGTTGTAGCCCATACCACGCAGACAAATGTCAGGCATCTGTGTATGTAAGGATGTGAATGGCCATGACCTATGAGCAATAGCTGTGTCAGTGTTGTGAACAACACACAGAATGGGCTGTGTGGGTGAGGTGTGTGACATATGTGCACATTCTGATGGATGATATCAGCACTGTCACCGCTAGGTGAACATCCCTGTACCCATTAACTACCACCTAGGCTGTGGTCAACATTATGGACACTGTGTACGGGATGGTGCTGTGCAGTACACCTCCCTGACTTGGTGACGTCTCCAGGCCCCTTAGGTAGTCATACAAGGTACCCATGTCATGACACTGTGCCATCCATGAGCACAGAGATCATTGTACAGGCATACACACCACTTGGGTGACCAATATTGGATCACATATCACCTTTAAGGGGTAATGGCCATGTGTGGATGGGCAATACCAGCCTTCACAATCCTCACCTCCACTATGCAGCATGCTGTCTACCTTGCATAAAGACATGTGCTACACTATGATGATGGACATGCTACTTGTCCATATGCTGATCTGAAAGACATACGTCATGGACAGCCACCGACCTAATTCTAGGATCACCACATGCTGGACAGATCCCTGTGCCATACATGTGACATACTCCCGCCATACCAAGCAACCCTGTCCATCAAAGCTGCACATGTCATCCCTGTCATACATGGTGTGATGGCCGCATGGTAGATGTAGTATCAACTGTCTGGATCAGTAATGTGGCACTGATGCACCTCGCGGTGGCATAATGGCTGTTGGATACAGCTAGGAAACCTTGCCCATACATGCTATAGTTGATAACCATCGCTGCGAATGACATCCGACTAGCCATTGTCCCATGTCTATCACATGTGCAACACAGGCGATCCGTGGCAGGATGTTGAACAGCTGTACAGTGCTGTGTAAATGTATATGGCAAAACACATGCATGTACAGGTTTCCATGCGTATGTGTGCATTGTCACTGCTCAAGTCCATTAAGGCTGTGTCTGTGTTAATATGTGACATATACACAGCATCAAGGTCAACAGCATTACAGTGGACACATCCAGGCATGTGCAGATAGGTAAGAACACCAGTGCAGGCAAACAGACATGCCCACATCAAGACAGCATTCACATGGAGTATGAACACTGTAATGAGGTGACACACATATATTGTGATGATATCCAATGCATAACGGGTGTTTCATGTGTGTGACACAAACATGTCAGTCATGTCAGTGTCATGATGATTTGCAAAGATAACTGTGCAGATGTACTAGATGTCATGGAAATGTATGTGCAGCAGTATCTCTGTACTTCTCTGAAACTGTGACCTGTCACCATCATTATGTCTTACAGATAATGCCTCATACATGCCTTCCAGCGTACAGCTGCCACGAGGATGATGTCCTCATCCCGTACCTCCATGAGAACTATGAGGTGTTGTTCAGCCATGTGCCACAGCATGCCCAGCAGCGGGACGACCTGTGGCAGGATCTTCGCAGGAGGGTGAACGATGTGGGTGGCCATAACCGCACCTACCAGCAGGTGCACAGACACTGCATGGACTTGATATGACATGCAAAACAGCGTGCCGCTGCAATCGGCAGGGAACAAGGTGGAACAGGTGGTGGGCCACCAACCCAGCCCCCACTCACACACACTGAGGAGCTACTGGCCAGTCTGGGGACACCCTCAGAACAGCATCCACAAACACTAGCTGCCATCATGGAGGTGGGTGTCTCCCAACCAATGAGCCTGGAGTTTCCTGGAAAGTCAGTACTGCACATATGGCTACTATATCCCATTTACGTGCATGTGTCACTGTACATTATGTAATGTAACAACATATGCATGGTATGTGGACACACATGCTGCATACTACAGTATGCTACTCTGTGTATGCACACATCTGAAAACTATATGCTTTTGTACAGGTGAATGTGTTAACATGCACAGTGCACCCTATGGCTGTCATACAGTCATGGATAATGTTCATACTGCTGTGTCACCCCTATACAGGTACCTCTGGCGTGCCGCACAGACATGAGTCAGTTGCAGGTGAGACTGTCATCAGTATTAGGCATGTTAAAGCATAGATCTATTCGCCATGTGGCCAGTTAACACTTGTACACTTGATGTTCGTTCCATTCATGATATACAGGCCATGTCACCCATCATTCAAACAGGCCACCCATGTGCAATATATACAAACAAAATGATACACCGACATTAAACCAGAGTATTTGTCATTGCTACATGTGTGGTCAGCTGTGAATACAATGGTGGAGGTGTTCTACAATGGAGGCATATGTACTATACATTGGAACAACACGTGTGGTACGCAAACAGTACCACACAGTGAGCTGTGATATGGGCAGCCTACAGGAGTCACCATTGTGTTACATGCCCCTGCAATGGGTGCACACATTGTGATGTGCCATCTGACATGTCCCAGACACGTAGTGTATTGGCTGCAATAATGTCACACTATCCCATAACTCATACCCCACATACAACCTGTTGTCTTTATAGCCCTGTGGATGGTGACATATCTGACATCTATGGGTGTATGTCATATGGGACAATACAGCCATGTGTGATAGACGGCCATCACACACATTTGTCCAACATATGTGCACACATGACCATGGGGGATGGCCAGAGATGCGTAGCCACACAGTAGATGTGATGTGTATACACCCTGTTTCACATTGTCCACACATGGTCCAATTATAGCCTTAGTTGACCGATTATACAGTTGATGTGGTACACTGGACATCCTAAAAGCCTGTGCACAGCCAGTGGAGGTGATCACTGACATCTACCATATAAGATGTGTTGAACATCACGCCTGTGGCATAGCATGACAGTAGTCACCTCTACAGCTTCCACAGACATTGACACCACATCAGGCCACAGATACTGTACATTTCCCTTGCTGCTGTAGGACAACACCGTTAGCTGTGCACCTCGTGTGTGTGGTACATCAATGTCATGTGGGACATGGTGAATTGACAAGTCCGTTATGTGTGGACATGGTTGCCAGGCAGCTAAGACTCTGTAGTTGTTGTGCAGGGGTGTCATCTATAGGTCCTCCAGTGACCTGTCACATGACACAGCATGGTTTGTTGTGTATACACCTCAGCATCGTGGGTCACAATCCACAGTTAAGTCATGGGCATGCATGCAGTTATGGCTATGCAATGTGTACATATTATGCACTGTATAGCAATATAGATGCCTCATGATGCCATGCAATGGCACAGTGTCTGTACTTCACACTGTAGAGCAATGTAGATGGCTCACACTACCCTTCCATGCACATGCACATTTGCTAAACATGCATTCTATCTGTATATAATATGTATTCTCGTGTATTTTGTTATGGACACATCTGCCCAGCTGTGTACCCTCCCTCACATTATGGGTCAGCTGGTGACCCTCACCATTGGGCTGGACGTATCTACTGGCGGCTCGCTAACATATGATATGTTTCACTTCCACTTGGTATGGCTATCTACACTGCATTGGACTACGGCCACACGGTCTTCCATGTCATTTGTTCATGGGATAGGGACCCGTTATTCCCTACCGTGCATTTGTGTTTGCTTCTTCACTTTGTGTTCGCAGGTACTTTCTTGCATGCTTTTCATACGTTTCAGTATCCATGGACACTGATGTGATTACTATCTTGCAACTTGTTATATGCAAGCATTTTAGGTTCCACATCGACAGCTGCCATTTCCACGCCTCCGTGCGGCACTTCGACATGCCCTATGCACTCACGCTCCTTTCCTGTGCAAGTGGCTGTGTCGGCAGCACGCCTTCATTAATATGCATTTGGCGCTACTGTGTCCTCTTCACACCACACGGTCGGCGCAAGCCTTACGCCGGCCTTGCGCCGAGCTTCATGAATCCCAGGGCATGTCTTAATACAGTGTGAGGAAATAAGTGAATGATTTATGAGACAGACAGCCAGGGGAAAATTGTGACAGCAAAATGTGAAGACGGTGCCATGAAATTAACAGCTAATGACAGGGATGAAAGTAAGTGAAATAATATGATTCCAACATTTGTAAAATATTTAGCAAACAAAAACACTGCATGGATAAACAGAGATAAGGTAAATGCAGGTCACTGATTGAGGCCGAAAGAGATAAAGAAAAACCTGCAGCAGCAACAAGGGAAACAATATGGCTGAGTTTATGAATGCTGATATAGATTAGGACACCAAGGAACAGTAAGAATGTAATAGAAATATTAGGAGATTTGATATAAGTACCAGTACGTATATAAAGGTAGCTTGGAGTTGGTAGCTATTGAAGCAGTACAGGAGGTCATAACATGAAAAGGGATAAAAAACTTAGTGTGAATACCATCAGATACTGAGCGTAAACCACAGATTAGGGCAGTAATAGAGGTAATGAGCAAAGCATATCACTGACCACCAGATCACAGTATACAATAAATTAAAAACTAGAGGAAGTTTAAGGGTGACAATGTCTGACAAGTTTGGTGAAAAGTCAGAAATTATATGTATTGTCATCAATATCTACTCCAGTGTCCCATGCCTTACAAGCATGTTGCTAGTCAGTTCATTTTGTCCCAGATCAGATTTAAATCATTGATGGACCCATTGATTCAACAGAAACCCAGATAATTTTATTCTAAAATTACTTCATACAGAATAAAGCTGAAACATTTTATAATGACAGACCCATTCGCATTAGCTTCTATTCATAATTTGAAATTATACATTTTCTCGTTAAGTAAAATAGTATATCATGTTTCAGGACCAGAAAAGCATTCTGGCTACTATTTCTTTTTATATAACATTACCACACTAAACTGGGTTTCTCTATTGTCCTACTTTACACAATTTTCTGACTAATGTTGTCTGTCCTGTGCTACTATCCACTTTTTAAACTGGCTTTTTCTTATCATGAGTAAGAAAAATGGAAATGAATAGTTTAGCTGCTACATTGCTGTCATAATAACCAAAAGTAGAACACATTTATTTGTTTCTACTGCTAATGAACATGTCCCTTTCATCTGCGGTATTTCTGAATATCCAGTCCGCTTTGTCCTCTTGTCATAACTAAGAATGCCACACAGGTGAAAAACAGGCTCAATGTACTTTTCACACAGCATTCTGATATATGATACCATGTACAACTGATGAAAGCAGAAAACATATTTTGCTTTGTAGCAAACTGTAATGTCATGTGCCATATTCTAGGGCTCAACCAATATTTTTTCCAAGCTGTTCAGACATGAATAAAGCCACAGACAGTATGCCAATGTGCTGAACATATACTGCAGGGACATCTGTAAACAGATGTCAAGGAACAGGATCCTCTGTAGGCAATATAATTAAAATGAATTTACATATTCCAGGTGTTTTGCTAATTTAATCATTTAATTTAGTTCAATTTAATTCAATAACTTGCTAATATTTAAAGCTTTGTATAACTGTTATACAATCTTGACTATTACTGTTTTGTATCACTTATTTTTTGTGGAGCTTTTCTCCCCGGGCCTCCGCTGAAAAAGGGCTCATGCTCAATTGGACATTAACAAATGTCAAATAAATAAATAAATAGTTGCTCTAATCTTGCATTTGGCTTCAGCCATATGTACCACTGTCTCCTTTCTGTGATAGCATTTGGTTAGCAATGTATTTCTCAAAGCTATCACCAGCATTGTGACTTTGTAATAAGATGTTTATTTCACAGCTGCAGGACATTAGGTTCACTCCTGACCTCTGGTCGATGTATGGAGTTTTGACTGTTCTCTCCATGTCTGCATGTGTTTTCTGATCCTGATGTTGCTCTCCACATATCTATTAAGTACTTTAGAAGATCAGTCTGACAGAGCAGATGATTAAGATTAAGGGCTGTTAACATGCTGCTTTCCTGTGTTCCAGGGTGTGGGTCCCTTAGCCTCCATTGGCATAACAATGTGATTCTGAGAAAAGTCACTTAACCTTCAGTGCCCTTGGGCTCAGTCTGAGAAATATATGTGTAGATCAGAGCTCTCCTCTATGGATAATAAACACCAAAAATAATAAAAATAAGTATTTATTCTCCCTCAAACAAGTCGGTTAATAATCTACACTACATTGTCCATGGAAATATTATATATATTCTTGCCCTTACAACCTACATCATGGCTGAAAAGGGCACAAGAAGGACTTAAATGGCTAACAAATAAACAAATGTAAAAATTCTCTTAGTGCCCGTCACGTTAACTTCTAAAGCATTCAGTTGTAAAGGAACAGGTGTTTAATCACCTCAGCAAAGCCATTAAAATGTTGTACAATGTAGTTTAATTATTTACAATTAAAACAAAACTAAAGTATTAGTAGGCATGTGATAACTGATCGTTCCCTGTGTCATTCTGATGTATAACCACACTTACACTCTCTGTGCTAGTCAGTGAATCAGAAGTCATTGTGGCCAATTATGCTAATGCTCTGAACTTGCACCATGGGGAGATCCGCTGACATACATCCAAGCACAATACTCCTCTAGGGCAAATGAATTTAGATATGCCAAGTGTTTTGCTTCCTGGTTCTATCATGCATTTGTCTCAAAGAGCACTTTCTATGATCACTTTCTTGTTTTGTGACATATTTCTAAGTAGATAGTTAATAGCAGAAAAAATAGTATTTCCAGCTAACCAGCCAACCTAATTACATAGTGGTGATGATTTACCTGTTTATATTTTCCTTATTTCGTTTAACAAACCTAAATAATATGTTTTAGCCATGAGAATGAAACTGCTCAATGATATATGTCTTGGATACTTGGTAACGTGCTGCATGTGACCGCTTCTAGTTTTATTCAGAAATAAGCATGAGTATCCATCTTAAAACTGAGCCATCAACTGTCACTGCATTTAGGCTGTGTGGAACACATCACATCATCTTTCCTATTTATCTAAAGAAATTATTTTTGTAGGGATATGTATATATAGGCTAATGCACAAAGCACAGATCCTGAAACACAAAAATCTTATCAAACTTCAAAGTTAGAGAGCAAGATGATGAGATAAAGCCGATGGTGCTTGTAGCATAGCTAAAATGTGCACTTGAGGATGTGTGGAAAAGATGACACCCCAATAATAACTACCATTGCAACTAACTATATTATAATGTATGACGGTTCAATACATACCCCTCAACACTAGCAATTAAGTCTGCACCTTTAGTGGTACATAACAAGTGGAAAGATGGTTGCAAGGGCAACCTCTATGACTGTACTACTTATATGACCTTGAAGAGGTAATATTTAATTTAAGAACTGCAGTACATCTTGCCTCCCCCCCAAAAAAAAAGACAGGTAAAGGAGTTACAGTACTGGTCCTCTACAATCTCCACATAATATTTTTCAGAGCAGCAACACTTCAACACATCTTAATCTTAGGCTAACTGTGGTCACAGTATAAGTTTGCTATTTAATGGAAGAGGAGCTGAGCTGACTACTCTGCTGAGAATTCTTCATAGACATTGGGTCACTGTGCAGTCTGACCTGAGAATATGTCACAGATATTCGGTCACTGTGCAGTCTGAACTGATAATTTGTCACAGACATAGGTCATTGTGTATCTCACTCTTGGGCTAACTGTGGTCATAGTCCCAGTTGATTGGGGGACAGCCACTGTCATCGCTCTGAACAAAGGTGGAGCATCCACCCATCCAGGAAATTATAGACCCACCAGCCTAACTAGGCTGATCTGCAAGGCCATGGAGCGGGTTATCATGGACCTCATCAACAAGGACATTGGCAACCTCCAAACACTCAATCCCACACACTTTGGTTTCATCAAGGGCATGGCATGTCTGTTAAATTTGGTTGACATCTTTGAGACAGTCACCAAAGCCATGGATGAGAGGAAGACGATGCACACCACCTACCTTGACCTGGCCAAAGTCTTCGATACTAATCCCCACTCGGGTATAATAGATAAACTCTCTCAACTACTCAACTAAACATCAATCCATATGTTACCAGATGGGTAGCAAACTGGCTCCCTGATAGAACCCACTTGGTCAAAATAAGGGAAGCCGCCTCAAGCAGTACACCGTAACAAGCTCCTGCATTTTTTATAACAGATTTTCACAGGGGAACCCTGTTACCTTCAACAGAATTCAAGGAAGAATTAAATCTGCTTCCACAGAGATATACAATTATCTTTGCATGGCCTCTGTTTACTCTGCCCTGTTTTTTTTATTTTTTTATTTTTATTCCTTCCTTTCATAAAATGACAACTGTCTGGAATTTTTATCCAAAGTGCTCACACATTACTTTACTTTCTACACATGGTTAGCAGTTCCTTGGTTCTTTCACTGAGAAGTTTAGTCTGCTATTTGTAATTTCATTGTTATTGCCAGACTACTTTCTTATTGATTCCTTTTATTCACTCTTACTTCATTTCTTTTTTTATTCTTGCTGTAATTATGTACTCGGAAGCTTCTTCAAGTTTGCTATCTTATTATAAGGAGGTCTTGTTCACATAATGCCGGTTTCTAGCTATGCATCTGTCTACCCTGGATTGTCAGACTTGAAGACACACATTTTACATAAATGTAGGTGCAGATGCTGTCACCTCTATGTTGCTTTCCTTTTGTTAGCATTCTGGCCTTTCCCTTCCATCTTAAGAGAAAGCAGCCCAATGAGGATTACTTACCTTCCCTCCGAGTTGTACCCACAAATCATATTTGGCAGCTTAGGTAATTTAGTTGGGCCTTTCTTTGGTCCTGTATAGGGTACTGTACATTAATAAGAAGTGTATTTACAACAAACTCTGAATCAGAATCACATTTATCGGCCAAGTATGCACGCATACAAGGAATTTGACACCGGTTTCAATGACTGTCCAAGTAAGAATTACATAAATTACATACATATAACTATTAAGAACAAGACAAATGACATACATGCAACTATGAAGAACAAGACAAAAAATAAATATACATATACATATGCATACAGGGTGCAAAGTGCAACTCAGTGCAAGAAATACTGAAATAAACTCTGAAAGAAACAAGTAGTAGCAATATGTACACAAAACTGCAGAATCATTATCCCAAACTTGTGCAACAAAGACCCAGCTTTTATAGCTGAGACGTGGTTAAATGGCAGCAGTGATTCCACCTCTTTTCCTACAATCTTTCATATCCTAACTGATGTAAGATTAGCACTAATTACTTGACATCTGAGGTATAAGTGGCCCAGATTGTCAGTAGGGTTACTGGCACTTTCACACATGTAATATTGCAGTAAGAGACTATAGATTATTACTTGTTTAATGGTAACCCACTCATGTGATAACATTAATACAAGAATGCTGAATCTCTGCTCCGTCACTAGAATCTTGTGATTCTCTATGACTTCAGTATATGAGTATCTGTGAATTTCCATATGTTATGGAGTGTTTCAGATTTGTTCAGAATACATTCTCTACAACCCATTAATTAAGACATACCTTACACTTTATATTCCTACTGTACATGATAACCTTTTAGTTGGTGTTGGTTCAGCCGGTCTCATGACCTGAAAACTTCCTGATTCACTTTGCTCCCTTATTTAGTTCTTCTGATTTTGACCTGATGATGTGTCATAATTTGCCTAAAGTTAAACTGTTCTAGTTTTGTTCAATACTCCATCTCCTCCTCCTGGAGAACAGCACTGGTAATTTATAATTACAAGACATTAACAATGCACATCACATTCTACTTATGGTAAATAAACTATGGTTTGACAATAAGCTGCAATCCCTCTGGTAGGCAGGACAGATGTTAGAATGCCTTTGGAAACTTTAACTATTTGGAGTGACAAACTCTATGTGGTAGAGCATTAGAAGACTGAGAACTCTCAAGAGAAAGCTTTGTTCTGTCCAGAGAGAGAGCTCAGCAGCTTTATGTCATATTGATCATGCTCTTTAGTGTGATGGGTGAATTGTGTTGTCCACCTTGTCCTTCCACTCACTTAGCCATATATCAGTGTAAGATGGCAGTCCAGTCTTTCACTGACAAAGCTACCATGATTAAATGTGCACATTCTCCTCTTGAGTCTATGGTTTGTGCAGTTTCTGAGGTGCTGAGCAGAGCTACCTACTCCGAGACAGTGTTTACACTTCCCAGTTATGATCAGCTCTTAACTGTGATTTCAAGCATGTACCTTATAGCTTGTGAAGTGGAACAGATCCATGTCCATCTGGACTGGCACAATCCAGCCTGAACATTCTGGACCTGTTATATATTACATTTTGAAGTTCTCATCAATGACTGCTTTTCTCCATCCTTAATTAAGGAACCCCTGTTACTGTATTCTGAAGCAACCTTCCTTGGTCCCTAATATTCTCATATATATATATATATATATATATATATATATATATATATATATATATTTATATATACATTTTTTAAATAGTAGATTGTGATCCACATGGACATTTTTAATACTCTTCCCTGGAACACTGCCTCCTTAAGTTAATGGCTCAGAGTCACACATTAGCCAAATGAGGACTGAAGGCAACAAAGAAGCTAAAACATGCTAACCACTCATGGCCTTAATCTTCTATGCTAACCACCAGACAACTTCTTAATAAACTGTACACTATGTCTAACCTTCTTGGGCAGGATTATTGAAAAATTAATTTATACGCAGCTTGGACTGTATTTCTGGTCTTCACATGCATGCTAACACAGTAAATCTGCCAATTCAGTTCCAAACCAGGCAAGAGATGATTATGACAACATTATCACCAGGGCAGACACTGATAGATTTTATTTTGCTTCCTTGTGACTTCCTCTATATTTCATACAAGCATTTCAGGAATGGGCATGCAATGGACATAGTGTGGTCAGATAATAGTATCTGACCATGTAGCTAAAGTTTTTCACTAGGACACTGGGCATTAGTAGCAGACAATACCAGTGAAATACAGCTCAGCTTCCACATAGAGAGGAAAACAGGCTTCACTTATCAGTTAAATAAACTTTGGCCATCTGGGTCATTGGACCATGCAGCCACCCATGTACAAGTTGACTTGTACTACTTGTCCCATGTCCACACTTCGACAGCAATGAGACTGCCCTTATTTGGGAAGTGAATGATCTACTCATGGCTGGAGATCAGAAATATGATCATCAGCACTGATCCTGCTTGATCCCTTGGTGGTTTTAGTCACTTGGGATCATCGGATCCTTCTTGAACAATTTCTGCCTATCTTTCTGGTCATATGCAGAGGGTTGTTTTAGATATCAATTTCTTTTATGCTTATGCTGTGGAGTGTGGTGTACCACAAAGTTCAGTTTTGAGGGCATATTGTTTCCACTGTGTTGGTGTTATCCCTTGGATATCTTACTACAGGGAAGGGAAAGATTTGCCTTACCACTGCCTGTTGAGAATACTCAGCTATAACTCTCCTGCCTACAGGAATATAAATCTAGGATGTACTTTTCAGCAAATGATTTGAAGGTTTATTGATAAGTAGTTGAAGATGAACATGCCCATACATGAAGCTTTGAATGTGCACTGAAAGATTCTTTTGCCTCGGTGCTTCTATCTTATAGTCTTAATATAGCAGTAGCCTGAGGTTTGTGTCTGAAATGCTCAGTCTCAGCTGACATTTGGAAGCAGGTACCTAGTGCAGTTAAAACAATTAGGATTAAGTGTTTAATACCAGAAGACTCCTCTACCGTTATTTATGCTTTTATTTTTTAACTTCTGCAATGCCCCTTACATTAGGCTTCCTGATAGATGGATTGGTTAGAGTCAGTGAAAAACTTTATGGCCTAGCTATTGTGTCCCTGTCAGGTCTCGCATAATATTCAGAATCTTAGTCTTGGTCTTTTTTCCATATATGGCCTGAAATCCTCTCACCTGGCTGTTTCCCTGCAATGTTACTCAGGTGGTGTGCAATACCTCCTTAATGATTCTAGTCCAACTGCTTTAATCTTCTAGTCTATAATCATCTGCTTGTCAAGCATTTTGCCTATGAAACTTACCACATCTTTGAAGACTTCCCTTTTTATTCATTCATTATTTTTCTGACAATCCTTATAGACAGCAGTTGTTTTGGCCTTGATTTGCTACTTGTCTTAATGTTTATCTTATATATTTCATTTACTCTTCGTTTTTGTTTTTAGCGGTTTTGACATTCACAGTGCTTACTGAATAAGAGCATAATAAATGTATTTATTTATTCATATATAGATGAAAACAAACCAAAAAAAAAAAAAACATTTGCAGCTGGTATTGTTTACCTCCATCCAAACTATGTATTTGTTACTTTAACTTTAACTATCTTACATTGGACAGTGCCATTTGTGCTTTATCTGCTTAAGGCCACAAGCCTAGGAAGTGAAGGCATTTATTTAAAATGCTGTGTGGCGATCAAATCAGCCTTTATGTACTTCATAGCTGAATGCCACTATAGTTGTTCAGAACTGTAAATTTAGTATCTAGCATACAAAACAGACAGTACCTTTAGAAACAGAAAAAGATAGCAATTCAAGACATGAAACTGAAACAGCTGATACTCTGAGGCAAATACAGGGATATATGTGAAAGTGGAGTACGGTGCATGGACCAAAATGATTCTTAGGAACAGGTACAGCTGCATAAAGAAGCCAATAGGAAACATATGCAAGACCATTAGCTTTCAGAGAAAAGGTATATATGAAGTAATGGTATTATACATTAGTACTAGTCCTCCTTTTACTACACCAGTGGTTACATCACTCTTACTTCTATTATCACCCTGGTAGCTACTTTCATTTGCTTTTATTAATTTTTCAGCTGATGACCCTCCAGTGAAAGATTTGAAAAGTTAAGCAACTCTCGCTCAGTATTCACATTCGCAAAATGCATGACTCTGAGAAAGTCATTAGACAGTGCACCCTGGTCATCATTTCTTTTATTTATCCTTTGCTGACTGGGTTAGTTAACCTAGTAATTAGCTACAAATTTATGAACCCATGAATATAAGGAAAAGGGAAAATAAAAATGCTAGAGTGCTTTCTGTAAATGTGACTAGTATTAATAATATAGTAAAAGAATAAGGATTTTGGAGTGGTGTAATACATGTGATGTAGAAGTTATTATAGTAGAGTACATGAGATTTTTAACAAAACAAGAAAGATTACAAAAAGATACACTATGAGGAGGAAAGATAATCAGGAATTTGGGAAATGACAGATCATCTGGAAGAGTCGTATTCTGTAGAAATACAGTAAAGATATTAGATGTAACTTTAGCAAAAATGGGGAGGTTAACCATTGTAGACAAAATGGAAAGAATAAGTATATAAAATTATAACATTATATTCTTATACTAATTGTAAAGAAATGCAAAGGTTATTTCACAGTTCCCTACTGATTTGTCGACAGCTTAGATTGTCAAATGCGTATTCATCGACACCTAAGCGTCGATCACTTAAAATAGCAAATGGTCACATCATCAAATTGTTTCCTAGGGAAGAATTTACGTGGTGGTTCTCAGGGATTTGCCCTTTCCCCAATGTAGTGTGGTCTCGGAGTGGGTATATTTAGTTAGGGAGGAGTGGGGGGTGAAGCCTCCCACTATGTTTGGGTGTGTTTGTTTATTATGTTTGTGGACAGACAAGTGAATTCTTTCCCTAGGAAAGAATTCAATGATTTGGCCATTCGCTGTTTTTAGCTTTTAACACTTAGGTGTCAATGATTTTGGATTCAACAACCTAAGCTGTCGATGTTATAATATAGACTCTATTTCACAGATGTTCGACTATACAGTGATAAATATGAATATTGTAATAATAGGAGACTTTAGTTGTGATTTAAGTGGCAAGTATAAAAATGAAAGAAAATTATGTAAGAAAATGTTAGAAGTTATAAGATGTTTTAAGTTAAAACTTTGACAGAAAAATTCATGGACTTACAAAAAGGGTATGTATAAAGCAGAAATTTAGTATCAGAAGGTTTAGTTATAGGAGAAGGGGAGGTAGTAGAAACAGGATATTTTGATCATCTTGCAATATGGCTAAAAATAAAGGAAAACAAGGAATATATAAAATAGGCAAAGGAATAGAAATGATAAATGAGAAAGCATGGAGTTGAGAAGGAAAGAGATTAGTAATGCAGTTATGGAAAGATCATATTATAATGAGAACATTCAATAAAAATTGGTCTGAATGGTGGATGATATTTAAGGAAAAATATAAAACACTTTTTACAGTGACAATATGATGTGAGAAAAAGTAGAGAAAGAAGAATGTAAAATAACGGGATCTGGACACATGCTCGACTGCATATGTCCGAATCACAAAACATTGAACACACATACATGAAAACGCTTAACATCGACAAGCCCTTCCGTGTATGTGTGCCTGTTTCGTAGATTGGACTACAGTGCAGGTAAGGGAAAATTCCCTTTTCCCCACTGTAGTGCGATCTCGACGTGAGAATAATAAAGTAGGGGGGTGTGGGGGCTGCAGGGGGACAAAGCCCCCCTGCAGAAACGTAGATTTTTTTTTTGAACTACACATTACATTACAATGAAAGAAATTTCTGTGTCAGGTATAACATTTGTAAATAAAGATGTAAATATAATTAAATGGGAAAAAGCAATAGAAGAAGTAAAACAAACCGATCATTTCTGGAGAATATATACATTACCATTCATAAAAACAACTTATTTGATAAATTCAATACTTAGCAGGTGTGTTTATGTTGCCAACAGCATTTGAAGAATTATTTCAGCTATTTTTTCATTTACATAGGGTTCTAGATTAAACACAGTAAAAAGAGTTTTGTATGTAAATAAAGAAGAAGTGGGGGTTAGGGTTAATTAACCCAGTGGTATACACTGATTCATTAAATTTGTACAACTTGTTAAAGTGCATAAATGAAAAAGATGAGAAATCAGTAGTAAAACTGCATAAATGTAAGTATGATAACTATAAGAGTATGGTGAAAAATAGTAAAAGAGAGAAACAGTGTATAAATAAATAAATAACATTTTACAAAGAAAAAATATTTTTTCTGGTAAATAAAAACATTGATGATATAGAAAAAAAAAAGATAGAAAGTATTGTATAATAATGTAATGATAAAACCTTACTATGTAAAATCATAGGAAAATCTGACAGATGAAAAAATAAAGCTGTAAAAATAAGAAGAAAATGGAGTAAGCAGAAAGTAGAATGGCAAAATTTTTTGTACAGACTAGTAATAGATAAGCTGCCAGTAAAAGTAAATATGCCATATAAAAATTATAGAATGTTTCAATTCTCATGAAGAAGAAACTATGGACCCTGTGTTCTTGAAATGTAAAATAATAAAAAAGTTACAGGGAAAACTATGCAAGGAAGATTTTTTGAAGATATAAAATAAGTGGATAAAGTTAAAGATATGATTAAATATGATTATTATAAGACTAGAAGTAAAAAAATATGGTAAAGGAATAGATGAAAAAGTTATTTTATGTTGTATGGGATATATGAAATAAAAGGATAATGAAATGATTAAATAAAACAACAAAACAGACAGTAATTATGAACAGAATATTTATTTAGCCCAACCAATGTAAAACTCACTCTAGTGCCTCAGCTTCAGTAGTCTTCAAGGAGTGAAGAAAAAACTCATACAGCATCCATTAAACAACACAATAAAACAATTAGAACACCATTAAAAACAATAAAAAACTGCCTCCATTTAACTAATCCAACTTTATAAATAGCTTATAATTTAAATTAAAAGCTTCCAATTGCAGTCTGTATTCAAGCAAACATGAGTCGGGGTACCATACTTTAAAATAAATACAGTTTCTTTATATAAAAGTTTGTCATTAATATTTAAATTATCATCATAAACATTATTTTTTTCCCAAAATAGTCTCCTTAATTCCCTCGAGTCACTGTTATGATATGTTTAAAAATGTAAAGCAAGAGGGCTCTCAAGCCTTATATTTCTTAAATCCCTAATATGCTCTTGTAATCTAAGCTTGAAGGCCCTCTTGCTTTCTCCCATATAAAATAACTCACAAGTACATGTTAATGCATCTAGAATGCCTTCAGTACAACAATAATATTTCTCGTTAGGTTTAAAATTCAGATCATTAATTTTGTCAAAAAAATTACAGTATATTTGGAACTTGAGTAATTACCATATGCAAAGGTACGTATATTTCTAGATTCCCTCAAAAACGTATCCTTTGGTATAACAAACCTATGTACAATGATATCTTTAGTATTATGTCCTGTTTTGAAAGAGGGTCTATATTAAATAAATGAATGCTTAAAATGTCGAGTATGACAAGCTCGACACAATTTAAGTGAATGCTTATTTAATCGAGAGCTCAAATAATCTAAATTAGGAGTTTTGAATGGTTATGTCTGGCCTTCATGAAAAATGCTACATCTGACATAAGTCCATAAAAGATACAGAATAAATATTACAAGTGTACCCGTGTAGTTACGTTAATTGAAATTAGAGTTTACGTTTATAACTGAAAGTACATTCCACTAAGCATACAAGTTAAATATATTTAATTGCAATCCATTACGTACATTCTGCATAGTGAGTATAAAATGAAGTACACCGAATCACTTAACATGGTGATTTAGACTAGCATTATATTATGGCTAACAGAAACTGTTTCTCACCAGGTGTTCTAGGAGACTATTAAGAGTGTGTCAAGTCTCAGAAAGGGAAAGATATGCTCAATATAGATGGGTATTTGTATAGCCTGGAAAAGGTAATGAAAAATCAGAAGTACTGGTGTTGTAAAGGTAAACTAAAGGAATACTGTAAAGGCCATGCAGTGACTAAGACAGAAATGTATGGTGAACTATTATTAAAATGTACAGAGCATCACCATGCCTCTGATGCTTGTGATGTTGAAAAATACATTGCCTGTGATAAATTGAAGGAAACCGCTCATACATGTAGGGATACCCCTGCTTTAGTTGTAGATGATGCTTGTGCATCTACATCTACAGAGTATACAGCTGCCCTTCCAACAAGGTGATCAATATTACAGCAGGTAAACAGGGTCCATCGTTCTGCAGTTAGAAATTATGTTCCTGCATGCAGTAGTTTAGAAACTGTAAACCCAAATGAATGTACCCTAAAAGGAGGTTACTTTCTCCAGAAAAGAAAGACTGACATTGCAAACAAGATACATGTTTTGGTATTTTCCACTGTTGAAAACCTTAGGGATTTAAGTAAATCTCCTATGTGGTTGATGGATGGTGTGTTTTTAACAAAAGGTCGGTTGTGTAGAAACTATATAGCATTCATGAACTTCTTACAGCTGGTGAAAATACGAAGTGTGTGCCATTAGTTTTCTGCTTAATGTCAAAGAAATCTTATAAATGCTATAACTTTATGGGGGACTGTCTCAGTGATTTGTTGACAAAGGCTAATCTGAATGTTTCAGTTAAATTTATTTTAACTGATTTTGAGATGGCAGCACTTCGCAGTGTAAAACACAATTTCCCAGGTGTATATTCAAAGGGTTGTCTGTTCCATTTTGTTCAGGCTGTTTGGAGAAAGTTACAAAGCTTAGGGCTAGCAAGGTTGTATGGAAGGTCTGTCAACTTTCATATAAGTGTGAAAAATCTGATCGCTTTGTCATTTTTAGAAGTAGATGAAGTTGTCACAGCTTTTCTACAGCTCAGTGAATCGTTTCCTACTGAGGGTAAAGAGTTACTTTTCTATTTCTCGGATACATATGTCCTGGGTCATCTAAGAAAGCAGAACACTAGATTATCTTGTATTTCCAGATTCCCCCCTATGTTTAGTATTGGGTTCTGGAATGTGTCTGCACTGAATACACTTTGTTTGCCTCGTATGCAAAATCAGGTTGAGGGATGGCACAGACGTATCCGCTGTTTACTTGGACGGTGGATTCGTTATATCCTGTCTATGCTGTCCATGCTCGTTAGAGAGGAGAACAAGGTAAATGAGACTAAACTCCATTTACATTCTGCATGTTCTCCGTTGCCTAAAAAAAGAAGAACAGTTCTAAAATGTGACAGATTGCAACAGGTACTACAACATAAAGATGAGTATAGTACTCAGGATTTTCTTCTGGCTGTTGCAGTTCTTTTGAAAGTGTAATGTTTATTCTAATGTTCATCATTGAGCACACTTGGGGATGATTTAATGCTTTATTTATGTATAATGTATATTTAGTTTGTTTGTGCACTAGGTGTTTCACGTTTAGGGTGTGTATAGTAGCAGTATAGCTTGTTCAATAGTAAATACAGCTTTAATTTGGGGAGTCAGTTTAAACGTTTATTGTTGTTTACTATGTTCTAGTCTCTTACGTCACTGGGGGAAGGTGTTGGCCAAACAAAACTTTTAGATGTTATGATTTTCATTTATCTTGTCTTTCAGATAACTAAGCGTTCGCTTAAATTGTGTTGAGCATGTCATACTCGACATTTTAAGAGTTTGTTTATTTAATATAGACCCTTTGAAAGATACTAAAGGGACATCATATAAATTATTACAAATTCTGTAATAATTCTATAATTAAATCCTCCAATAAAACATCATAATATCAGTTATTTGTTCACTAATCAAATTATATGTAGTAACAAAATACACTTTTTTCTTCGATTACTTTTTATTAAAAATCAACCTATTACTATCAACATTACTTACTACTAAATCCACTCCTCACTTTTTTCAAATCTATTTATTAATAGACTTCTCTAATATTTCTTTGCCATAGCTTCTCTGTATAAACATTAATAGTCTTATATATTTCTGCCTATAAATCTACATTATAATTGCACAAACTATGGATACATAACAATTCACCAAAAGGAAGGGATATGAGTAGATGTGGTAGATCATAACTATGCCTATCTAGAAAACTGTTACCATCATGTAATTTTCTATGGACTTTTCTCACCTTACCAACAAATAAACTTCCAATTCAAAATCTAGAAGACAGCTTTCCCATGCTGAAGTCTATCAAATCTGTTATCTTGTAAATTATATATAATGTCTAAAACTAACTCCTAACCCCCTCAACATACAAAATTTGAATCATCAATGTAATTTTAATACATATTTTGCATACAATCCTGTCTAAATAAATACTCTCTTTCAAATAAACCCATAAATAAGTTAGTGTACATGGGGCAAATGGTGCCCCCATGGCTGTGCCTTGTAACTGATGATAAATTATTTTATTGAATTAAAAATAAGTAGGCTTTAAAGAAAAATAAACTAATTCAACTATGTAATGAGCCACAGGGCTAGCTCCCAAAAAGTAATTTAAAGGCTCAATCCCAAAACTATGCTGAATACTGGTATATAAACTCTTTACATCTACTGTAATCCAATATATATCTTCAGTCCATTGTAGATCAGATTTTTAACATATCCTTAATATACAATGGTAATCTTATAATTGAGGGTAACAAAAGTTGATGAAGCAATAAATCTGTGCTGTGCAGAAAATAATTACATGCAGAAGCAAAATAACAGCCAGGAGGGTTGTAAAAATTTTTATGGATCTTAGATAGTGGTTTTGGAAAAATAAATGAGGGTCTAATAGGGATGACAATTTAATATGATTGTAAATATTATGAATATGTGTAACAGATTTTTATATTTATATATTTATACATATGTAAGTATTTGTAAATATGTAAATATTTTGTAAATAAGAGTTATTTTTGGATATAAATAAAGTAGCCCTACTGTCCCTAAGAAAGAAAGCACAAGAGTTTCATGCAATGAATCAAGAAAAAAGAAAAAAATCTGTTGTAAAAGCAAAGATATTTCCTACAAGGTAAAAGAGAAGAGATAACTCCTTAATTAAATAAAATAGTTAAGGAAGATAGTATAAAGAGAGAGACTAAATAGACAAAAGGGAATAGTATAAAAAGACCAATATGATATAATGTGCATTGTTGTAGAATATATAAAATATTTATTTAAAGATATTAAAGAACAAAAGTTATCATGGCAAGTAAGAACTTTCTCTGAGCAAGAAAATATATATTTTGAAAAAAATGTAAGATTACAAGAAATGGATATAGTATTAATACAAGTAAATATACATACAGCAGTGGGTCAGGACGGCTTAGAATATCAAATGTATAAAAACATGACAGCAAGTTAAAAAATGTATTTCATAAAAATATTAAATGAGTGGTTTAATGAAGGATTTAAATGTAATAAATTAAGTATAATTTTTAAATTTGTATGGAAAAAAATGAGAGAAAAATGTAAAAAATATAAAAAAACTGTAAGTCTTTTGTTGTGATTAATACTGACTATAAAATCTTTACGAAAATACTACTAAAAAGAGTGGAATTAAAACTTAACAATATTCTGTTAGATTCAATATATAGTGTTAAAGAAAAAGGATCTCAAGAATTAACGATTTTTAGAGAAACTGTACATGATATACTAAGTAGACAAGAAAAGACTTTAATTATGATAGAAATATAAGCAAAGCTTTTGATATTATCCATCATAACATGTTATGGGGTATATTCAAAGCTTATAATTTAACTACAAAAATATGAAATGTGTGTGTTACAGAATTAACACAAAGCAAAATTAAAGTTTTGAATAATGGATGGCTGAGTGAAGAAATAAGTATTAAAAGAGGTATAAGGCAAGGATGTCCTTTTAGTAACATTATATTTTCTCTAGTTATGAATGCAATAACTGGTTATATTAATTCAGTAGATGGTAATGTTAGATACAGAACAAATTTTAGGTATTGATATACTTATAATGTTATTATTTGCACATGCGATAATTCTAGTCACTAAGCATTTGAATAGAATGGGAGAAGTTATAAGCAAGTTGAATTTGTGTTTAAATAAAATTGTATGTGTTTGAACATAGAAAAAAATAAAGGTTTAGGGCATGAACATAAGATTAAATGTACTGAGTTCTGCTCTCAAGAAATAGTTATTAGGTGTTACATTTGGAAAGCAAGATATTGCATTAATACAACTGGAAAATGTTATGAAAAAAATTAAAAATATGTGTTATTTTTGGAGGTCTTTTAAACTTTCAAGGAAAAAGTTTATTTGCTTAACTCTTTTGTATTAGGAAATATTTCGTATATAGCTAGTGTGCTGAGTATGCCACTGTCAACTGAAAAATATATTATTAGTACTATCTTCTCCTTTAGATACAGATCTCATTTTAATCCTGTAAATAGAGGCTTGCTATATGTAGCAAAAGAAGATAGTGGTTTATAAATCTAGTTGTATTTGCAGTTTTTTTACATCTATATAAAATGCTTAAATGGTTAAAAGAACATGGTAATTTAATAAGTCTGTTATTGGAAAACAAATATAAAAAATATGGGATATTATGAAAAGTTGTAAGAGGTTATATGAATGAAGAAATAAATGCATATCAAGAGAAATTTGTAATGTGGAAAATAAGTATAGAAGATATAGCGGATGAAAGAAAAAGTGGTATAAAAAGTAATGGTGAAATACTTTTATGTACAGCTATGGAAAGAATCAGAGGAAATAAAACTCTGACTAATAAAAACAAGAATGACAGATTTAAAAAGATAGTAGAAAGCCATGATTTTTTATGAAGACTGGTGATAAGGAAATTACCAGTCAAAGCAAACATGATATATAAAAAAGTGAATGTACTGAATGTGTCTTTTTGTAATGTAAAATAAGTGGTACATTAAAGACTAAGATAAGAATCATTATTTAGACACAATTAAGGGAAATAATTTAAAAAAATAAGATTTTGGTGGGGTCAGACATAAACATATTTTTAATGTAAAAAAGTGAATGTGAGGTCAATGTAAATATTTCGTGTATAGTATAAATAATTTAAATATTACTTTATTCAGTTTATACTGGGAGTATTTAATATGTGTTAAATAAAGGACCCCTACTCTCACCATCAGATTTGCAAGTCTTATTTGCAAAGACATGGAACACATTATAAATGACCTGATAAATAATGATATTAAAAATCTCATAAGGATACACCAGTCTGCCTTTGTCAAGTATAGATCCTGACTAATGTAGTGGGCTAACTCCTTTGAAATGTTAACATGGGCTGTTGACAGCAGTCATGCTGTCCATAGAGCATACCTTGACCTGGCCAATGTATTTGCCACCATCTCTACTGCTAACATAGCTAGTAAGCTTAATGCATTATAAATAGATCCCTATGTAGTAACATGGATAGCAAATTGGTTAAAAGACAGAACCTGTGCAATGTAAGGAAAAGTTCTTTCATCAGAGAGTATGAAGGGCTCTGTGTTGGGACCTCCTTTGCTTGGTATTTATTTCTCTGATTTCCAGACCATGAATCAAGACCTCTCACTAACCAGCTCTGCAGATAAAACTTGGAGTTATAGTCAAATCTGTGTCTAATGTCAAAGATCTTCAGCAAAAATCTACATTTGTTAATGCCTGGTGTACAATAAATAGACTCAAATTAAATGTTATAAAGTGCGGTACTGTCACAACTGGAAAGCAATCCCTTCCCATCAGCAGTCAACATAGACAAAGCCCAAGTCCAAAATGAGAATGTTGTTAAAGACCTTGGAACTTGAGTTGAAAATTCATTCTCCTTTCACCATCAATTAATGACATTAGTCAGAAAGTCCTTCTACTCAGCACAGTTAATTGCTAAAGGAATATCACATAGGCCTAATGAGATCATAGTTTCATTCAGTTCAACATTGATTGGAACACTTATTGAATACATTACCCCATTTGGAAGTAACTCGCTATACATACCATTCATATAGAAAGATCCTGGAGCTTCCTAATTAAGATCATCATTGGCTTAAAAACCCTTTTGACCCATTGTGATCTGTAGTGAGAGTAGGAATCAGGTGGAGGAGACCCTGGAGTGGAGGGAAGAGGAATGAAGGTCAGCAAGACTAAGACAGAATATATGTGCGTGAATGAGAGAGTGGATAGAGGAATGGTGAGGATGCAGGGAGTAGAGGTGGCAAAGGCGGATGAGTTTAAATAGTTGGGATCAAGAGTTCAGAGTAATGGTGATTGTGGAAGAGAGGTGAAGGAGAGAGTACAGGCAGGATGGAGTGGGTGGAGAAGAGTGTCAGGAGTGATTTGTGACAAACGAGTACCTGTATGAGTGAAAGGGAAGGTCTACAAGAGGGCATTGAGACCAGCTATGTTATATGGGTTGGAGACAGTGGCACTGACAAAAAGGCAGGAGTTTGAGCTGGATGTGGCAGAGTTAAAGATGTTAAGATTTGCACTGGGTGTGACAAGGGTGGACAGGATTAGGAATAAGTATATTAGAGAGTTAGCCCAGGTTGGAAGGTTTATTGACAAAGCCAGAGAGGCAAGATTACATTGGTTTGGACATGTGCTGAGGAGGGATGCAGATTATATTGGGAAAAAGATGCTAAGGATGAAGCTGCCAGGTAAGAGGAAAAGAGGAAGGCCTAAGATAAAGGTTTATGGATGTGGTGAGAGAGGACATGCAGGTGGTTGGTGTGACAGAGCAAGATGCAGAGGACAGGAAGAAATGGAAACGGATGATCCGCTGTGGTGACCCTTAATGGGAGCAGCCGAAAGAAGAAGCTACCAGAAAAGATTATTCTTAGTTCCCTGTATTCTTTCCACATGAGGCTGATCACGGAACATATTGCCCGTACAGTATGTATCTCGACTCGAAAGGCCTTGACATTTCTTAAAGATGAGAATCAAAGCGCTAGACTTTCTTAGCTCCCTGGATAGATTAACAAGTATTTCACTTTTCCATTTTCTACAGACTACTTTGTGGAGGTTCCTCTTGTTTTTTTCAGTTAAGGACCCTATTTTACTAGAGCTTTTCTGTCCATGGAATACTAGTACTGTTAAGAATACTTGCTCCATAAATCTCAACCTGCATTGCAACATAAATAGGACATTACCTCAAGGGTTCCTTATATTTGGAACAAACTGCCCTTGAATATTGAATGTATAACACTTTATTCACTTCAGGTCAATTTTTGATGACTGGATGGGTTCACATAAATTTACCCTATGATTCATAGTATGGTCCTTATCAAGAATGGAGGTACACCTGACAACGATACTGCCTTGGCTATACAGCTAGGGTATAAATGTCTCTCTCAACTGTCTGCCTAGGACTAATCTATGAACCCAAGAACATATGTGGTATTAATCATGCTATTTAGCAAAGTTAAGCATTAAATAATGCATTGATCTGTTAGTGCACATCTTTAACCACTACTGTTGTCAGTCAAAGCTAGCATTTGCCTTTGACAACCACCTGATTATGTGGTTACATTTGGTAAATTAAGTTAGCCAGATGAGGCTACTATGTCTTTTTTATCACATCATATTTCGCTATTAGATATCCAAATAGAATTATTCTAAGACTTGGAACAATATAAAAAGGATTTGAATGAAAGGCCAGGTTAAATGCAGGACACAAAGATAAGTTCAATGTATCTAGTATAGGATAGGTAAATAGTCTTAACTAAGCATACAGTTCATGTCATAAAACAAGGTAAAGGAACATGAGAAGGACCGTAGGCAATAATTCACTGAAATGGTCGCTGGAGGCCATGTGCATGCACATCATGTGACCACAGGCAAGGGCAGTATGACTGGTGCAATATATGAGCTCATTAAATGAATCAGTCTCACCACCACTATTTTCTCATAGGCTAATTTAAAGAATGTAATGTGGTGGTGCCATGGTAGCATTGTCGCTAAGACGTTGTCCTGTTCGATTCTCAGCTAGAGAGTCTTCTGTATGGAGACATGCATGAATGGGCATACCTTTGTTGAAGGTTGTGCATCAGGGCTGGCAACTCGGCATGAAAAAATCTACTGCCAATCATTAGCAGACCGGAGTTCCGCTGTGGCGACCCCTAACCGGGAAAAGCCGAAAGACACAACAAAAAATTATGCCACAGCACTAACAGGATTAGCTGGTTCTGTAGAACAAAGATATTGCATGAATCTGCCTCAGTAAATGGGGCCTGGATCAATGGTGTAGACAGAAGAGTTAGCAAGGTATTATGGGTGTGAGCAGCTTTTCTACCTTATTCATCTTAAGGAGAGGGAGGTGTTGACAGCCATTGTGTCACTGCCATCTGGTAGAGACAAGCAGATCCAGCAACAGCAGTGAAAAAAGGCAAGTCAAGGTACTTCAGCTAACCAGATGGTGCTCACACTGAAACTCAAGAGTAGCATGTGTGTATCAGAACACACACCTGGAACCAGTGTTGTGGGCAGTCTCATGTTCAAAAGGCAGTGACAAGGTTGAGAGTTAGATAACAAAAGACACCACCCACATTAATGATAGCTCACCACTGCCCGGATCTCGCCCTCTTATTCTCTGTCTCTCCTAGTCTTTTCCACTACATTACACAGACTATTAGAAGTGGAATGAAAGGAATTCATTGTCAATAACAGAGAGCTGATGTTCCATATGTATAGGACAACAAAAGCTGCGATTAAAATATTATAATGGCAGGATCCGTGCACTTGTCTGAAGGACTGAAATCAATACAGGGGCTACATGAATAAGGCTGGAAGCAGCAGTCCATTGGCCATTCTAAGCATAGGTTTGGGTATTAAGAGATATGCAGAGATGGAATATCTGAATAGGGGATATATACATTTCTCATGCAGGGCAGAAAGGTGAGGTAACTGATTTGATAGCTAAGATTATGTTCAGTGGTATTTAACAGTCGGCCAGCCCATAACCTACTGGCAGATTAAATACACTGCATAATTCCTGCAGCTACCTTAAGTGCCATAGAGGAATACAAAGATCTTTGAATCAGTATACTGAATTAACTCAGCTCTTCTTCCTTTAAAAGAAGCCACCTGTAAAATTCTTTTCTACAGAAAAAAAGCCTCATTATAAATTTGGAGGACTGCAGATTTTTTTAATCAAAACGGTATACATGTTCAAAAGGGAGGTCTTGTTCAATGAGTTACATAGCTTCCACTGACTACATGCAAGGACAGGTTAAAGATTAGAGATGGTAGTGGAAGTCTGTCTGTCTGTCTGTATATCAGTGGCAAATATTTGTACAGCAGGGCAAAATGGGTAAGAACACAGGACAAGGCAATTTATAGGACACAAAATGTCTGCAACAAATTTGGACTGTCTTTTTATAGATCAACAAATGCAATCCTAATAGCAGGATACCTATTAGAACAAATCACTATATTCATGCTATAGGATACTGAATGCAGATCACTGAAAGTAAGTGAAATATTTATTGAAGTAATGTGTATATCAAAGCAAAAGTTATAAAATTGTGTAAAAGCAAACACATTTCCTTCTATCAAAATAAACTTCTCTAGGTTTGAAACAGTGACATTAAAAGTTTTAGTTGCTGTGAAATAAGTCCCTTCTGCTCTGTAACAGAACTGTGAAACGTCTAATTTTGTTCACAGTAAAACAGTTATGTTAGAATGGAAAATACAAGTAAGAATGCAGTTAAAGTGCATCACTTCTGTCATTGCAAAACATTCTCCTATAACACTGCTATTACTGTCAATGATGTGACAATGCTGCAAAACAAATCTAGGACTCTCACAGTGGCATTACTGAAACCCTACTTTCTATCTTATATAATTTTATTGAAAAGTATATTTTAGGAAGAGAACATCATTTATTAATGCTCACATTTAAAAGAGCTAGCAGTGTATACACTTTCTCTCTAATGACATTGAAAGCTTCCTGAAACTTCCATATTACCTTAGCATCTACAATTTCTGTTCATTATTTCATATTTTATTTCCTGCTGTATCTAATCTATGGGCATTATTTTACCTCTACATATGACAAAGTGAAATAATCAATTTTAAACCTAAAACCTATTTGCAAAATATAAACAGTGCTACATACATCAAATGATAGTGGCTAGAAATAAAAAAGTTGTAGATATGCAGAGCAAACTGAGACAATAAGGGAAGAAATATAACTAAATTAAATTTCCCCTAGCACAGGGGCCTTTCTCCATGCACCCCCCCAACGTGGGTACTACACCACCATAACCATGATTTATTAATGTATTAACTCCAATGTCACGCTACCTGAAAGTAAAGACAATGGAAAACCGGGTATTAACTCTATCTTTATAGCAGTGAGACCTTGGAATTAATACATGGGAGTGCATCCCTCCCATGTTGGAGGACACAGAGAAGTACAATCCCAGTGCAAAATTCATTATGATATTAAATTAATAATTGTTTTATTCATTTCTTCTTATGTTATTGGTCATATATAAGGTTTGAAAAGAATAACTATTGTTACCCCTTAAATTGGCTCCAAATGATTATGTTTCTTAGAGTTTCTACGGGTTTGTATCATGGCATCGAAAAGGATGTTAACCGAGTGGATTCAAAATTGAAAATGCCATTCATCGAAGTCACTCTTGTGGGGGGCTGTGCCCCCAATACCCCAGCTAATTATATAAACCAGCTCTGAGACTGCACTACAGTGATGGAAGGGGACAAATTTTCCGATTTTCACTGTACTGCGATCTCATAATACACACCTTGATGAACGGCATTTTCGATTTTTAAGCCATTCGGTTAACGTCCTTTTCGATGCTATGATATAGACCCATTTCCACAAACTCGAGATCTAGACTACATTCTTACATAGAAAGCTGTTAAACAAAATAGAAAGCATAGGACAAAGTCAGCATGTGTGTATTACCAACTTCATCCTCTTCAAAATGAGAAAAGGATGAAATTCTAATTGCAAGGTCCAGTAATAAATGACTGAAGACAGAAGGATAAATATTGTGACCATGCTATATACAGTAAGCAGTAGACGTGGTAACTAACATTGAGTATTATGTCAAAATCTACAACTATGTGGTTGTCACAAATTTAAAACAAGCAAGATGATCTGGGTCACTGACTCCAGCAAATGAATAAAGATGGTTAATGACATCTATTCACTACATTTCAAAGGAATGACCTGAAAGTCCTCAAACTGGATAACCCAGAAGGTAAGCAAATAACGTGCATTAGTAGAGGAGATAGGAAACAGAACTCAGGGATGCATATTAAGATATGGACCAATTAGCAGAGCAGAGAAGATTATACCACTGTAATGATGCATGTTACAGGCTCAGACTTATTGTTGTGTCTTACTTAGAAAGACATCTATCAAGCAAGTATGAAAAGAAGCAATCTAAACACTGGCAATGAAATGGGACATGGATGTAGCCAGGGACCCTACAGGTAAAAGTATTAAGAAAGGAAGAAAAGAAAACAAGGTAACTAAGGCAAGTGGATAAATGGCATACTACTATAGAACACATTTACCGAGCTAAATCATCACAACTTTAGTGTAGGTGTCTGATAAACAGTGATACAAATTATTTCCTTAAGTATTATCATGAACAGCATGAACATCATTTATTTAAATATTAAAATGGAGCTTACGAGTTCTTCTGCTCCAGCTTGCTGTATAACTTAGTCTTGATACACATATAAAAAGAAACCTCCTTTTCAATTGATAGCTCATATTCTTCTTATTTGTGTAGTTATATCACCTGCCTTTCAAAATGCATGACTGCCTGTTCAGCAGCCCCTGCCTCTACCTGCTATCTTTGTTCTGATCCATAAAAGGATCGGACTGTGTATTCCCCTTAAACATATATACCATTTTAAAAGCTTCTAAGCAATGCAAGTGACAAGCAATGTAGCAAATAACATGCATAATCACTGATTTAGCCTAAGGTAATTCAGTACAAAGAAGAGACGAAAAAGTAAACTGTGCATCAGTTGTACAAGCCAAAATTCGGAACTTTTTAAGGACAAAACAAATCAATTAAAGGAGCCATCAGAGAGCACATAAACTGGAACAAAAAATAATTGGAAGTGAAGTGAACTCTTGGCTTCCAGACAAAATAAATATTTGGCAAAAATTCAAAATGACTAAGCCATGTAACACAAGGGCAAAAAAGACAAACAATGCACTTTTTAAAGAAAGAAAGCTTACTTTTTGAATACACTCAATGACTTCTTTGGGACAATAGCAAATATTTTGGATTCATGCAGGTCTGGTTTTGTTTGAAGTACATTCTCTTTTTGACCTCTTGCTCATCCTGGGATTTATTGACATAGGAACATATATGTAGTTGGCAATGGAAGAGAGTGTCACAGCCAGATTTACCCAGCTGCCCCTTACATTCCATGGTCATTTTCATCTGTATTTGATATCATTAATACCATCTATAAATGTAAATTCCATTACCTTCTTTAGCAAGAAATTACAGTGTGTGCCTCACATTTTATTTTAGAAAGCAATATTTCCTGATGCTAGCCTTCATCCACTAATGCATTTGCCTTCTTTTCATACTTAGATTTCAGTTGATTGTGGCTAATCCATCCCCGGTGATGTCAAGCATGTGTATTATATCTTCCCCCTCATCCCATTGACTTCTATAATCTGTACAGTACTATTCCAATAACCATCTTTTAATACCTTAATTGTATTCCACATCATCTCCTTTTATTCTTACTATAGTATGTTCCTTTGATAACTTAGCATAATATTCTACATAAGGTTTCACCAGAGCAGAAGGAGGGTTCCCCTATGAATGAATGGCCATAATTATCTGTGACACAGTTCCTCAAACACAAATGACTGAACAAACTGAGAATACAACTAACTTAACAACGCTCAATCTTGATTGTTAAAAGAATTTTTGAAAGTGGGCACACTGCACTACACCCCCTTTATGGGAGGATTTACCCCAGACTCTTGTTACTTATTAAGATACTCATAAAATCTCTAGAAGTGATGATTTACCTTTACAAGATCACAAATAAAATATGCAACCCGACAAATATCCAACTCACATGGTCGGAAACTGCACTTTCCAATGCTGAAAACAGCGAAAGTGCTGCACAATGAATTTGACATTCCGGGAATGTCGAATGTTTTCGAAACACCCGGCATTACTGGATGTCTCCAAACACTGTCAAGCAAGGGGGCAAGCTCCCCTGCACTACCTGATAATTTAATATACTAACTCCAGGATCGCACTACAGTGAGGGAAGGTGTACATGTTCTGATCCCCACTATAGTGCGATCTGCACTCAGAATGCTGAATTCACATGAGCGAATGCACACTGGCATTTGCTCAACTGTGAATTCAGCAATTTGGTGTCATCATTCTAAACTTTTGAAATCATCCTTTCACACATCTGCCGGATGAAGGTAAACCAAAGTAACTTTGTTTAGATAAATTATATCAGTTGCATGTTCTATGTTGACAAGACTCAGTCTCTTCTTCTCTCTAATTAGATCTACTGCTATCTTACTGTCTGCTCCACTTTCACAATTCCATCACTCTCTTCCCTCTCTTTATCTATCCAAAATGAATACTCCTTATAACAGTCCAAGAAGCCCCAACCATTATCATATTCCTAATCACTTCACTTCTCAATTTTAAATGTAATGATACTTTTGTTGTTTCTCTGCTACTATCATATCATACTATATTAGTCCTTTTCCAATATTTCATAGTTATGCTGCCTTTTCTTTTCATCATTTTAATTGCTATCAATCTCAGGTAATATTACACAATATTTTGCAAAGTTATATTTCTCTTTGCATATACAAGCCTGTGTCTATTTCTAATGAATGTTCAAATTATATATACCTATGCAAGCTATACACATGCTCTGTTTCAAAATGATGCTTATGCAAGCATTCTAAAGCCTTTTCTCACTTACCTATGTTTTGTATTCCTTTTGATATCATGGAACTGTATTTCATATACATGTCAAAACTTCTGCTAAATGAGGAGCTTTTCTCTCCAGGCCTGCACTGGAAAAGGGTTTTATATTAAACAGACTTTCCTGGTAAATAAGGATAAATAAATAAGTAAATAAATAAATAGTACAGATATGTTGTTTATAATTGGTTGAACTATAAAAGCCATTAAAACACAACAGAGTGATGCTAGCATAAAACAAGACCGGAAAAAAATTGAACATATACACACACATACACAACTGCAAAAGAAAAAAAAAATTTCCTTTTGAAACCAAGAAGGAAATCCTTACCATTAAATTCAAAGCTAATTTGCTTGAATAGTGGTAATGTTACAGAATTGTTTTCTTCTAAGGAACGGTGTAGGGCTATGGTTACAGGCAAGGGCAGGCCTAGGAAAAGGGTTATCATGTATTAGTAAGAAAGGGCAAGTGGGCATTGCTCCCCACCTTACAAATTCATAATAACTCCAACCACAACCCTATCTCCATCCCTACATCTCACCTTATTAAAACCCTTTCTAAACACTGCCAATACAAAAGACACTTATATACACACCACATTTAGGAGCACACAAACATATCACCAAATTTTCCCCTTGCCTAGCCCTTATTCTAATCCTAAGTCACAAACACTTACACAAACACTTCAGTCCTCGAATACTGAAATTTTTAATAAAGCCAGAACTTTTAACATTAGAATCAAAAAGGCACACTTAACTTCAGAAATCAATCTTTTTCCCTTTGGCATCTACATCACATGAGCATAAGTGCACTCAGTCAAAAATGCAGTTGACAAAATATCAACACACTTCACTCTACATACAAATAATTTGAATAAGTGACAGTAATCCATATATATATGTGTGTGTGTGTGTGTGTGTGTGTGTGTGTGTGTGTGTGTGTGTGTGTGTGTGTGTGTGTGTGTGTGTGTGTGTGTGTGTGTGTGTGTGTGTGTGTGTGTGTGTGTGTGTGTGTGTGTGTGTGTGTGTGTGTGTGTGTGTGTGTGTGTGTGTGTGTATGTGTGTGTGTGTGTGTGTGTGTGTGTGTGGGTGTGTGTGGGTGTGTGTGTGTGTGTGTGTGTGTGTGTGTGTGTGTGTGTGTGTGTACAGTGTGTGTGTGCACACAGCACCCACGAGTCTTATACAAACGGCAATCTGATAGTGCTTTACAGTACAGTAATGGAATGCACACAGCACCCACGAGTCTTATACAAACGGCAATCTGATAGTGCTTTACAGTACAGTAATGGAATGCATGAGCGTGTACAGATTTGAAAAGTGGCCACTGAACAGATAGACCAATAAAACTGCCATTTACCACTTGGAAAAAAAGCCAGAAGGATAACTGAATCTGTACAGTACTCACAACTGGCAAAGCACCCAAGAATGTTCTGAGACTTTTCCCACTACATTCTCACACAAAATGACAAACTGCAGCCTAATCTTCATTCTATTTGAGAGGGGCAGGGGATATAGGGCCTACCCAATTGGTTGAGAGTTATGTGAAAAGAGAAAAAATGTGGTTGTTAATAACAATTAACTATCATCCTTACCATCTATCTATTTAATATCTGTTTCATCTAAGCCAAGACCTTTTACTGAATAATGCAACAGTATCCCATGAGCAAAATATCTCCCACTGAAATGTTTAGTAACATTATCCTTACACAGATCAGGACTTTTTCATGGCACAAAAGGGGTTAATGTCCCACAATAGTATAACTATAATGTCGTATAAGAGCTGGCTACAAAGTTATCATGTAGAAAAAGTGACATTGTTTTCTTTAAGATAATTTATGACTAACAGCATACTTTAAAAAGTACTAAAATGATCCTCACTTGGGTTATAAAATCAAATCAAAAGTTTTAAGAGGTTTCCTTTTAATACTACTACTACAAATAATAATACTAGTAGAGCACCACAGTGAAACACATGATAACCCCATTACCTCCAATCCTACTGACTCTTCTTCCTGTGCTCCCTGTTTGCTCTTTTGAGGTCCTGTTAATTCATATTACATAATGTAAGGTGATTATATACAGACTTTTCAAAAGTATTGCAGGGTCTTTTAGCATTTGCACTGGATCCCGATTTTGAGGAGAATTTTCACTGTACTGAAACAGTCTAACTTCTTCAAGCACTGAAATAATTATGCACTAGTTTACAAAGTAGGGTAGCAGAAGATTTTATACAGTTATTGAATAGCCCTGGGTATAATTTTTTTCCAGTATAATACACACCAACAGATTAATATAGCAACAGCTTGTAAGTACAGAACCTTTGGCATCTTAAGCCCCACCCATATTACCTATCCACTCTCATTCAGGGGTTCTATCCTCAGCCACATACCACCATTACACTATTCCTCTGTAAAAATAGGAAATCAGTTCTAATTTATAGCCATTTAAACAAATGAAACAGGAAAATTTTCAAACAGCATTTATACCTATCGCACACGCACAAGCACGCATGCGCACACACATACACAGACACACAAACATGTGAATCAAAGTCTTTTAACTTCCTATAGTATTTAAATAATGGGAGGTTTCTTTTCAAACACATGACCAAAAAATGCTTGCAACAATAGACAATTAACTCCACCCTGAACCATACAACTCTTACAAAATATCAGGATGAGCTGTGACAGAAGCCAAAAAAAACAAAATAAAATTCAATTGCTGGGTAAAATTCACACTGTCCTTTACCAACACTATAGTTTATTAAGCACTTTCGTCTTGGATAATTCCAAGACTTCATCAGAATGAATTGACAATATAAAATCACTAATATAGTGTACTTAATTACTTACACTCATTTCACTTCTTAAAAAGACAGAGACAGAGTAAATTAAAAAGATGTGTTTACATATAAAATTATCTAGTGAGAGCTTTAATTTTTAAAACAGGTAATACAGATGGGGTTTCATTTAAACCAGGTTCAAAAATAGAATTTAATAAACATTGCCATTTTAACTCACATAATTCAACACAAGAGTAAACTTTAACGAATGGAATAAAAGAGACATTTTGCTTTTTGAAACTCCTCCACTGACAAACATTTCAGAGGAGCAACCAAAGACTTTTAATAAAAAGCTTATGGACTTGGAACAAAAGCTTATGAAGGTGGGAAACCTTCAATGTGATAATTCTTATTTAAAGGAATGTTTAATTTATTTAAATTTCCTACAGGCATTTGCTTAAAAGAAAATGACAAATGTGATTTAATTGCTATGTTATGGTTGATAGTTTTGGCTTGGAACTTGTACAGTTCATTGATGGTTTAAATAACACTTATATACAAGAACTTTTAGAGTATATTACTGTTTTTAATAGAGAAACCAAAACGTGAGGTGCGAGTACCAATCCAAGACACACCGAAAGATTCCACAAAAATACTCCAAAGATCTTGAACGCTAATTTATTTTGAAATAAAATGCATTTTCGCCGCTACAAACAAGAAGCAGCTTCCTCAGAACAACATCACTGAAACAAAGAAGCATTTTAAATATGTACAGGAAGTTCTCCCCTTACAACATTGGGGAGAAACATAATTTACTGTCTTGGCACCTTTTAGATAGGAGAAAAGCTGAAGGAAAGAGAAGAAATTATTTCCTATTATGGAACAGACAAATAATAAGTTTAATTATACATGTTTAAATGCAATAAAATAAGAAATATATATGCAAGAAAAGCATTTAAAATATATCTAAATTCATTTGTTATTATTATATCTTACTTTAACCTTATAGTCAATAAATTCCTGAAGATACCTAATTACTACTTATACCTTTTCACAATGTATTTATTATACAAAATTCTCAAAAATTAAAACAATGAAAACATCCAAACATTTATCTACACTATATGTCTGCATGACAATTAATTCACAGGGATAAAAACTTTTAAATTTTTTATATATTTATATATATATATCTTTTTATGTCAGAGGGAAATCCTATTAATTAGTATATTATATATTATAATATATTCATATTTTTTCACCTCAAACATCAGGTCTATCTCATATAACTTTTTAATGTAAGAACTGCTGAGATATTATAGTTCTCATTTAAAAAAAGGCACTGCAAAATGTGATTGCTGCTCTCAATGCAAATATATTTTGGATGAAAAGTGTGTATTTTTACCAAATATGGTGAAACCTATATTTTTTAGACAAGGAAATTGTGCAACAAAATGACTGGTGTATTTAGCTGTTTGTGATTTTTGTAAATACTTCTATGTGGGTAAATCTGAGAGACAGTTGAGAAAATGCATTTATGAACATGTGTATGCTATTTCACAACAGAAAGAAAATAATGCCTTGTATAGGCACTCAATTAGATGTGATGATTTCAGTAAATTCAGATTTGGTATACTTGAAGTGGTACATAAATCTTCAACAGGTGGGTGGTAGGAACTCAATACTGAATTATGTGAGTTAAAATGGCAATTTTTATTAAATTCTATTTGTGAACCTGGTTTAAATGAAACCATATCTATAGTACCTGTTTTAAAACGTAAAGCTCTGACTAGATAATTTTATATGTAAACACATATTTTTAACTTACTATGTTCCTGTCTTTTTAAGAAGTGAAACGAGTGTTTATTTAATTAAGTAATTAAGTACACTATTAGTGATTTTATGTTGTCAATTCATTCTGATGAAGTCTTGGAATTATCCAAAACGAAAGTATTTAATAAACTATAGTGTTGGTA
The DNA here is from genome assembly GCF_019279795.1 of Protopterus annectens. Lineage (NCBI taxonomy): Eukaryota > Metazoa > Chordata > Ceratodontiformes > Protopteridae > Protopterus > Protopterus annectens. The sequence goes on from NC_056745.1 coordinate 935,713,561, forward strand.
AAGGACAGTGTCAATTTTACTTTTTTTTCTGGCTTCTGTCACAGCTCATCCTGATACGTTGTAAGACATGACCAAAAATGCCACATATAGTTTTGAGTTAAGTTTCATTCCTCAGAAGTGTATTATAAAACAAAACTGCAAGTCTGCTTAAGAAATGTGCTTTTATATCTTAAGCCAGAGTTTCAAAATTAATTTGTTTTGAGAGTTAAATGTCATCAGGCAAGAGTTATATTGTACGAATCCTGAACCAAGAAAAAAATGTCTATCTGGAATGCATAATGTTTGGAAAACAGTGACACTGATATTTGAAGAAATGAAAGGAATCTATATTTTCCCAGCCTTTTCTGTCTACAGGAGTGATAGGCAGTTCTGCTGAATTCAGCATTGATATTCTCTAAAGGTATAAGTAGACTACATAACTGATGTGTGAAATATAACAGACCCTTGTTTCATAGAGGATACCTCTGAAGTACACAAGGTATTCCCAGACATAAGAGCATTGTTTAAGGTATTAAGTCAGTAACCTGGCATAGGTATGTCACCTATGAGCTAGTTCTGCCTCATCTGCACAAGAATTCTTGTCAAAGGTGAAAAGACTAGATTCTTTTTTACTTGACATGTAATGTTATAAGAATTTTATTACACTAGTCCTTAAATATTAACTTGAATTTATTACTCTTATTTTTTATATCATTTTATTTTCATATAATCTGAATGGTCCTATTTACTTAGAATAACTTATTTTGACAAACCCTACTTTGTAAGATAGTGCATATTTATTCCTACATTTGCCATAAGGAAGTGACATCATCCCTGATTATATGAAGAAGATACCAAAGGATCAGGAGGCAAAATCACTGCTACACACGTGTGCCTTTTGTCACATGTTCATCTCCAAGTACTCTTAAATGCTCATTATATATAGGTCAGTCAGTGTTCTGTCACCAACTGATACCCAGTGAATACTAGCTGCACCAGTGCAATACAGGGATAAAGCCTTGACTATGGCCCAATCAAATCAATTAGTGGCTTAGGTGATGGATGGATCAGCAAGGTGGGATGGGCATAGCCATCCCAGGTGGGAAGACATTTGTCAAAGACACCCCTTTGGAGTAAGTGTGGTCACAGAAGAAGAGTTGCCCTCAGAAGTAACTGATGAGCATGCAAGGTGGTGCACAGAGTGGGTAGGACATGGAAAAAACAAAGTAGCTTTACACACCGCTGCTTCATCTACTGAAATCTTCTGCTGAAGAAGGCACATAGCAGGCAGAATAGTGCACATACATTGACTTTCACCTATGGAATAGCAAGTAAATCTTGACATCAACAACAAGAGGAGATGCAACATCACTCAGGATAAAAGGGTAGGATTCTTCTGCCTCACACATAAGCCCTTGCATAGCACCTAATACAGACTGTGAATGTTTGTTTTTTAACTTTATAACCAGATGATTCTTTGCCGCTCCCATTACTCTACTTAGTTTTTTTTTTTTTTTGGTAAAGTGTTTAATTGTATCTGCACTTTATGGACTAACAGCAGCAGGAGGAGGAGAAGAAGAATCAACAGCTAGCTTCCCACAGTCAAGAAAAGCTTATAAATCCCATAGCTCCTTGCTTGACTTCCTACTAAATGTAATATAGTTACAAGAAATGTGATGCCACAAGGGCACTCGGTCATTGTTGATTCATGGCACCATTTGAATCAGTTAGGCATATCGTATATTACTAAAGATAATCAGAAATAAATATTATATTTAACTTCATCAAAGATCAGTGTCTAGGAAATGACTAACAAACTAAAAAAAAAAAAAAGGCAGACAGATTGCATTTCAAGCAGCAAAAACTGAACGGGATATTTCGGCATTCCCTTTTAGTTATGGGCTATCTCCATTGGTTCAACATAATATTGCATGGATTAATATGTACTTGTGGAACCTAACTTTAATGAGTGACGACAGCACAATAAACATTACTGAAAGCCGCTTTTAGCAATACAGTAACTCCTAAATGGAGTGTCTGGAAAATAGATCCCACTGGAATAATGTCCAAATAATCTGACTCAATGAAATCAGTGAAGGTCGTGATACATTTATTAAAAATAAGTTCTGTAAACTGTTAGAAGTAAGGTTACCACCAGTGGCTGAGTAAACTCAATGCAATGCACCAAGAACCAGGGTTAACAATCCACCTAGACATGTTATCCTAAAATGACTTGATTTTAACAACCACAATGTAATTTTATATCATATCAAAGATATGGGAACAGATCTTTGGTATGCACATCACCATATAAGGATCATACCAGACAGTAGTGTGCTATCCGATGGGATAAATGAAATCAAATGGCCTGCACAGGGACATGGGTTACATGGTACAGCTGCAACTGCAGTGATCTAAAAAACATCAGACAGATTTAAAATCTTCTGTTGGAATTTCATTTCTTCCACATGAATCTTTCTTTCTCCTTTTCACTGCTTCAGCATGTAGAGACTGGAACAAAATTAACTTTTGTTTTAATAATGCATGGGTGGCCAACAGTGTTTCTACCTCTTGCATTTAGTATTGTTTAGGTCACTGTCTGCAGCTTTGATATTGTGTCCTCTCTAGCTTTTACTTTTAATCCTGAACATTGGATAGCCTATGATGGAGCTACTTTAAAACAACAAAATCCTAAAATACTGACCTTCAAACCACCGAGACCACAATTTTGAAGGTACATAATACTGAAACATTATAACACCGATGTTCAGAATATTGAATTAAAATGCTCAGACGTTACATGTAATTCCCTTCACTACAGCAGTACTACAATAAAAACAAAACTGTATCCTTCAAAGAACAATTATTTTTACAACACTGAACCACACGTTCTTCAAATGAAAGATTGATTCGTAATCTAACAAATCAAATTCACATTAACAAACTATTTACATTATCAAAATACTTCCTAAACCTTGCACAAACTCAATAAATATGTCCAAACTCTGTTCTGCTGACTAGACTATCTAAAACCCACCTAGGTGGGGGACTATAGACCCCGCTGTGACTCCTCAACTATATATACCAACTCCAGGATCGTACTATAGTGGGAAAAAGGGCATAAACTTTTTTGTTACCTTACTGTACTGTACACACCTCCACGACTGCCAGGACCATCGTACAAAATGTCAGCCATATTTTTTTAAATACTAAGTACAAAACTTTAAAGAGACATACCGATATTTACAAATGAATACTTCCTGCATTCTTGTTGGCAAGCTGTACGTCGGCGTTTTAAGTTTCAGTCTAATCACACTCGTCATTTTAAACTTTTGGTGTTATGTTAATTCGGACTTTTGGTCTTGATAGTCTAGGATTTTGTTGTTTTGAAGTAGATCGCTATGATGTACTTGCCACTTTAATGGTTTCAATACACAATTCCAGCCATTGAACTTTAATGCTTTTTCAGGCTAAGAGCTGCTATTTGCATAATGCATTTTAACAGCATGACTACAACAACTTTTCATCCACTTTTGTGCACGTTATATCTTTTATTCTGACTTTTCCCATTTTTTATGTTCCTTTAGGAGTTTCCTATGAACAGAGATGCCATTATTGACCACTGCTACTTAATTAGTAGTAACAGGCTACTTTGCCTGCTAGCTTCTGTTCGATCCTTTACTAGATGAACGGTTCATATAAAAGATCAGGAACTCTGATGGATGAATGTGAACATCTCTGTTTGATATTCCTTCAGTCCAAATCAGGCTACATTCCTCATTCAGTCAAGTTATGAGATAATGCTTTCTTCCCTGCTATTTATTTATTTATTTATTTAGTTATTTCAGTTTGATTACCGTGGAAGTCCACTGGGCCAAGAAGTGTCCATTTTCAGTGGAGGCCCAGGGAGAAACGCTCCAAAAAAACAGTACAATACAATAGGTTTACAGAGTATTGAAGATAAGTACAGGCATAAACTTCATACAATTAAGAATTTCAAAAGCAATACAGTAAGGCAATACAAAATCTTAAAGGGTTGTTAAACCTAAAATTCAAGCAGTCAGGTTATACATAGCGAAAATGTGCATCTCTTTCTTTTTTTTTTACAGAAGTGACATTTACAAAATTTGCAAACTTGGAGTTTAGAGAGAAATTTACTTAATTAGAACATCGACAGTTAAGTCTATTATGGGAGAGTAGTAATACAAGTTTGGAGAAAAAGAGGAGCAGAAAAGTTTAGAGAAAAAGAGGAGCAGGGTGTATAGAGCTAAGAGGGGAGAAGAATTCTCTAGGTATTAAGTAGGGTGAAAGCAGGAACTATTAACATCCAAGGCCCCAGAAAATTTTTAATTTTTATGAAGGCTGTTTAAAATTTTTCCCACATTTCTAGGTTTTCTTGCATTACTCTGACCTCTTCAATAACCAGATCATTACTGAGGTGACAGTCCACATTTCCAGGTATAAGAACAACTTAAACAACAGCAGAACTAAAAACTACACTGCTTATGTTAGCCAATAAAGTAAAATCATTTTCTGCAAACTGATTCTCAGTTCTTACAAAATAGTCTGTATTAAAGCCACTGCCTTATCTATTAGTATTTTATACAAAAATGAAATCTGGAGTTATGATCATATTTTATACAAGAAAGATGCAGTTATCAAAAAAAGTTGCAGTCATGGCAGGTGTTATATTTTTTATATGACTCAAATCTACACACAACTCTGTTGAATACTATTTTTGTTAAAAAATTTAAGCTGCTTACAAAACACTTATTTGCATTGTACTAATGCCACAGTTGGGAAAACACAAGTTTACTTTCTAGAGTTCTATTGTATTTGAGAAAATACGTTCATGTGCATATTTTCCATAACAAAATAACATTTATAGGGAAACTTATACTGTGACAACTGCTCAGATCCTTAAAACACATGAAGACAGTATGCATAATGAACTGCAGAAACATGCATCCAGCTTTCTCTTATGTTTAACCATTTGTGCTAAATGGTCCACCCACCATTTCAGTTCCCACATCTTTCAATCATTACTTATTTAATGAATAACTCCACCGTTTTAGTATATAAGGATTTGTTCACATGACATTTAATTTTGGTCTGCTGACATGGGGTAGTTAACTGATGCATTCTACACCTATTCCAGTCATAGCCAAGGGTTACAACATAATATATTAGGGGCAGTAGCATACTGTAAGAAGCAGGTGGTACATACAAAATTGTAGTAACAACAGTCTACTAAAAAAACAGTACAAGGTTGGCAGATGAAAGCATAGTAAAGAGACAGCTATGTAAAACAGATTGTTACTTCAAAAGAAATAATATAAAACAAACCATTAGGGAACATAGTATTTACATTTTATATATATATATATATATATATATATATATATATATCTAGAGTGCAACACTATCTCTGGTTGAGTTATAGCCGTGAGATATCTACAACCATGAATATGTACAGGGATCCTAGTAGTAAACTGCAGGGGTGATAACAGTAAAACAATAGGAAGTTGTTTCTAAGAGAAAATGGGTTTATAGGAGTTATGTTAATTACGGTGACATAGGCATGGGAGGGAAAACTGGAAGGAAAAGGAAGTTGTAGAAGTTCTAAGGTGAATAGATAAGGTTGCGAAGGCAGTGAAAATGATAGTGACAGGGGCTTCATCTGGTATGTTTGTTATAAGGGATGCAAGAATTTTCCTTTCTTTGGTGGGTAAGTGTTTTCTTCTCTTAATTTACTGAAAACGGGTTTGTTACAGAGTCCAGCAGGGAGAGAATTCCATAGGGTGGGTGACAGGATAGAGTAGGTATGTTCATTGGATGAGAGAGAATTCCTTAGTCTGAGATGCATCCAGGCATTGTTCGCAAGTGCTCTGATATGGTATGGGACAGTCTGTTGCTGAAAGGGGAGGTTGAGTCGATAAACACTTTATTAAATATTTTTATTAAAAATAACATTTAAAAGGGTGCATAGTTACACACAGTAACAGAAAAGCAAACAAAGCTTACTAACAATTCTTCTATTATCCTCATGCAATATATATTTTAACAAATTTCATTGACTCCAAAATTACATGAATTGCATAGTTCCTGTCTTCCTCTAAGTTTCACTCCTCCCCTGGACTCTATTCTATATGTAGTATTCCCAAAAATTCTGTTTATTTCTATGTAATTTGCTTTTTCCCTTTTCTTACGTTTCAACTTCCAGTTCTTTTAGCTCCTTTATACTATTCATGACTTCAATTACCACTGGTTTAGATTTCACTTTCTATTTTCTAGTAATTGCTGTATTTGCAGCATTGAAACTCATAAGACCTAATTATGTCTAGGCAATCCAGGTCCTATATCACAGAAGAAATCAAAAAAATTATTTCCTTAGTTACAACCATTTCCTCCTCAAATGCTTCTGACAAAGTATTACACAGTGATTATTTAAAATTTGCCAATGTTTTGCATTCCCAAAAACATGTTCCCAATTACTTCTCTCATTCCCATCACAGTTCTAGCATTTGCTATCTGCCTGAGGAAACATTCTCTGAAGTCTGCCTAGTGTGCAAAAATAACTTTGCAAACATTTTTGACCAGAAGTCTTAAACTTTTTAGACTTTGTTTCATACCTGTAAGCCATACAGATGTCCACCTATTTTTCCTTTCCATTCTCTCTCCCCAGTCTGTTCTAATCTCCTCTGATTAATTGTTACAGTTAACATACACTAGTTTATGTCCCCTAACAATTTTCTATTTATTAATAGCAGCTTCTGTTCTAGAGTGAGCTAAAAAATACCAGGGCTTGTCTTTCATTTAAGAATTTTCTTTGCCTATACACAGTTATCGATCCAAGGCAGAGAAGGTAGTGTCTAATCTGCAGTCCAAACATCTGTTTAGCCTCATTCTACTCTATTACCTTTCATTCTCTAGTTATTTGTTCCCAAAACCTTAAGTCATTTGCTAATCTTCTCCAGTAAATTCCAGCTTCCTGTTATCTACTTACTGTACCCCTATTTGCAGTTATCCCTATTGGTAAACTCTCCTTTTTCAATTCCCAAGTTGGCTTACTTTTTAGAATACTTTCTGCTACTTTATGAATACAATATTCTGTAATGCTGTTAACATTTTCCTTAATGACCTACTGCAAAGCTGAGGAGTAGTAGTACATCTGCTCTCATCTTTAAAGAACCATTTGGATCACTGGAAAAAGACACATCAGTGTACATTTCTGGATGAAACTAACATAAATCTTAAAATTTTGCATGAAAATGTTTGGTGATTCTGAAGTTTTTAGCAGATACATAGAGCAGTAGTAGTAGGGTATATTCTAGTTAATGAAAATGATTTTACCAATTGCATTTTTCCCTCTTAAAGTAAGAAATTATGCAATTTGATGGCATCCAAAGAGTGTGTAAATCTACATCTATATCTATATCTATCTATCTATATATATATATATATATATATATATATATATATATATATATATATATATCTGCACTTTTATTTTGCTTTTATGTTTTTGACGTACATAGCCTTGTTTATCAAGGGGTCAAGGATTATGCCCGGGTATCACAAGGAGGTACCCTCTCAATGGGTTTTATGTGGTATTGAAGAACATTAATTTGGTATTTTGGGGGTGTGTGCTTAGTTGCTGAGGCTGTAGATTTTTGAAGATTATGTTGAAGATCTCATATGTTACTATTGCAGATGATGCTGGAGTAGTGACTGAAGATATGATAGAAAACAATATTGTCTGTGTAAAGGAAAACTGTGGCTGTTTGTGGATAAGCAGTGGAGGACACTGATGAAGATGGCAAAAAGAAATGGTTCCAGGATGGATCCTTGAGATGCTAAAAGTGAGTGTGTTGTGTCTATAGTACCAAACTGTAAGTACGTGAGCAACCATCCAATACAAACAGCCAGAGTAGTTAAATAAGTCATGGCTCTAGTAGGAGTTCACAAACACAGATGAGATACAATGTGTCTGCACAGTCAAACTGTCATTTAAATGAGTAAGAGGCCAGTCAGGGCACACAGTACAAGGAAGCAGTGGACACAGACAAGCAGGTATGGGGAAAACTAACTGGCAACTGCAAGGATGCTCAGTAGGCTTCACCACGTCAGGCAGCAGGCTGCAAGTAAAATATAAATTAATGATGAATAAAGGCATGGGATGTGATACCTAGACTGCCATAAAAATGGTGCCCATGGCAAAACACCTTAAAATCTGTAGGAGTTGTGTTTTGAAGTAGCTCTGGCAAAACTAAAATTGCATAAAAAGACATAAAAACTGGTAGCTTTAAAATTCATGTTTTCTTTAAGGTCATTGTTATACCAAGTGCACTGGTATTTGTTCTACTTCATGACAAGAGGGGTACAACATTTTTTAAAATTTTTTTTAAACTCTGGAATCACAAAGGCATGAAAAAAAAGCTGTGGAAAACAGTTTAATTGGACAGTCCCAAAATAGGTACATTTGCAACTTCTACAAGTTCAGCACCATGTATAGTTTTTAACTTTTATAATTTCTCCAAGTGCTCAGGGTTTTGACTACTGTGACAAGAATGGAACCTGTTAATGTGTTAGGACACAATTAAAGTTAATGAGATTATTATTACTTTAGTATTTGATGTGAGTCATGTGTGTTCTTCTCAGCACCTTTAACATACCCAAAACTTGCTCTTTCTACACTTTATATAGTCTTACATGTATTGCTAGCATATTTAAGTATGGTTAATTCCTTTTTTTTTTTTACTATCCCGGTTCCTCTAAAAATTATTACAATTATCTGGGTGACTTTATTCCCTACTGCTGTACTTTCTTCTTGTATGTCCTTATATTTTATAAGCTTATGTCTCTCAGTATGCAGGAAACTATAATTTGCTAGGTGTAGTTAAGTCAGTGATTAATGTTACTACTGCCCATTTTTGCTTTAACTACAGTATCTGGCTTTCTTGCATTCACCTTCTTGGTTGTTGGTATTGTGTAATCCCAACTGATTAAAAACCTTAATTTTTCAGCCTTTCTCTTTTATGTATTCAGTGTTTCTCAGCTACTGCTGTGAATCTCCCATGGCATGTTATAGCTTTGCAGCATTATTATGCCTTTCAGTATGCAGACTCTCAGCTATGAATATGTTACAGTCAGCAATAACCGGTGCAACTACTTTAGTTTTGTGTTGCAGAACCTATACTTGTCTGTATTTTACACTTTTTCAATACACTTTGTAAATCAATGCAAATGAGGTTCAGTGTCTTGAACTGTCACTAATAACCATTTATCTTCTGATTTAAATTCACCTTTCCTCAGCTATTATTGTGTCAAATCTTGAGTAACACATGCTTGTTTTAGCAGTTCTTGTTAGATTTTATGAATATAAATCTGAAATTAATTATGTTGTAAATATGCTGAAAGAAAAGGCTTGCTTAAATGCAGAAACAAAGTTTAGTAATATGTGATCAGCAGTCATACTAAATGACCATGGCTTGGAAAAGGAATCTGCTGAATGGACATTCTTCCCTTACAGACTCAAACAGGATGTATGCAAGAGCAAAAATACAAAATCTGCTTTTAAAAAATGGACATTTTTCCCTTACAGACTCAGAAACAGGATGTATGCAAGAGCAAAAATGCAAAATCTGCTTTTAAAGAACACTGGCATATAAAAAATGGACACAATATGTTTCCTAAAACAACAGGATATGTTTATGACACTGTGACAATGTGTTTTATCAAAAATATGTTTTTCTGCATGGAAAAACAGGATATGGCACAAGAACAGATGTTTTTTTATACAAAGATCCAAATAAAATACAGGATGTTCACACTGTCAGAAAAGCTGATCTCTGACAATGTGTTTTCTCAAAAATATGTTTTTCTACAGGATATTCACACTGTCAGAAAAGCTGGTCTCTTACAAGACATTGTTAAACAAGGAAGCTTAGTTGTTTCTACAGGATAAGCAATTCTCCAAAATAGAATACAGAACAATGTGTTTCCTCAAAAATATGTTTATGCATGACTAAAAAGTGTATATAAAGAGCTGTATAAATCCAGCTATGTTAGAGGTATGGTAGGGACACAAGTCCTAAGGTAAATGTTATATCTCTCACATCATCTGTACTATATGAGAAGTAAAGTTGGAACAGTACTTTAAGCCTGCACCGTGTTTCCGTTTGGTTTATTATAAAAAGTTATTTGTTACTGCTCTCTAAAGTTGATGCTGCAAAGTATATTCTCTCATCAGTGTATATTCTGCAAGTTTCTGTATGCAACAGACTGTGAATGCAAATATAACTAGACTTTGAATTTTAGCAGAATCCAGCCAGCAAGACTGAGTGTCTTAAGAACACTTCAGATCCATCCCACAGCAAGAAGCAGCAAGCAGTAAGCAAGTAAGATCAAAATATTTTTTCAATGGCGAGGCAGCTGAGTGACTAGCTCCATATCATTTTTTCAATGGCAAGCTAGCCTGCATTTGAACCTACAATCTGCATTCAAACACAGGAGGAATGATGGTAAGCCCTGCAGAGGGTCACTTCAGTCAAATTGCAGTAACTAACATTTGTACGTATGTGTCAATTCTGAACAGAAGTATTCCAGTTTATGCAGCTTGCAGTAGTAAAGTTTTTTAGACGTCTACAATCCGGAGTGAGACTAGTTCAAGAAATTCGCAGTGCCATAAATTCTTCAAGAAAAGGGGGATATCCACTAGCCCATCAGTCCACTGCCTGTTGTGCTTTCCCAGCTTCTCAAGTGACTTTGAAAAATTTCCAGCCATCTGCAACAACAGCCTGATCACCTGTTTTCTTGCTCACTGGTAAGACTTTTTACTACGTCACATTTTTTAGTATGGTTGCTATTCGATAGTTTGGATATTAAACAGTATGGATATTTTCATGCATAACTCAAGCAAATGTAAAAAAATGCTATGTTGGTATACACATCACATTAGTAAATGTAAAACCTTATTAGGGCAGGTTGATAGTAAGGCATTATGCAAATATATTACAATATTTGACTGGTATCTCAAAGAAAACCATGTGAAATATGACAAATGTTTATTGTGTGCTTCAACAAAAACTGCATTTTGTGTATTATGCCATAAAATAATATTGCATCATATTGCTAAAAAAATAGACTGTAAAGACAGATCTGAAGAATTAACTAAGGGTAAAGTGTTTCCATTACATTCTGATGTTGAACAGTTATGTCCTGTCACCACATGTGAGTCAAATCAGTTACTGATAGAACCCCTAGTACATTTTGTTACAAAGGAATGTAGTAAACTTCTAAAAGACAGACACATTGAGTTCAGGAAGCTTAGACAAGTTATACGCACATCTTTTCAAAAGTGCATAGGAGTTTCAAATTCAGCAGAACAGCTTACTAAAGAATGTCAGAAAGACCATGCAACATCACAGGAAACTATTCAACAGCAGTTGCAGGATAAAGGAAATAAATTAGCTGAACTGACAAAGACTAAAAATTTCCTGCATACACAGTTAACTTCAGAATATTGAATTAAAATGCTCAGACGTTACATGTAATTCCCTTCACTACAGCAGTACTACAATAAAAACAAAACTGTATCCTTCAAAGAACAATTTTTACAACACTGAACCACACGTTCTTCAAATGAAAGATTGATTCGTAATCTAACAAATCAACTTCACATTAACAAACTATTTACATTATCAAAATACTTCCTAAACCTTGCACAAACTCAGTAAATATGTCCAAACTCTGTTCTGCAGACTGGACTATCTAAAACCCACCTAGGTGGGGGACTATAGACCCCTCTGTGACTCCTCAACTATATATACCAACTCCAGGATTGTACTATAGTGGGAAAAAGGGCATAAACCTTTTTATTACCTTACTGTACTGTACACACTTCCACAACTGCCAGGACCATCGTACAAAATGTCAGCCATATTTTTTTAAACACTAAGTACAAAACTTTAAAGAGACATACTGATATTTATAAATTAATACTTCCTGCATTCTTGTTGGTAAGCTGTACGTCGGCGTTTTAAGTTTCAGTCTAATCCCACTCGTCATTTTAAACTTTTGGTGTTATGTTAATTCGGACTTTTGGTCTTGATATTCTAGGATTTTGTTGTTTTGAAGTAGATCGCTATGATGTACTTGCCACTTTAACGGTTTCAATACACAGTTCTAGCCATTGAACTTTAATTCTTTTTCGGGCTAAGAGCTGCTATTTGCATAATGCATTTTAACAGAATGACTACAACAACTTTTCATCCACTTTTGTGAACGTTATATCTTTCATTCTGACTTTTCCCATTTTTTATGTTCCTTTAGGAGTTTCCTATGAACAGAGATGCCATTATTGACCACTGATACTTAATTAGTAGTAACAGGCTACTTTTCCTGCTAGCTTCTGTTCGATCCTTTACTAGATGAACGGTTCATATAAAAGATCGGGAACTCCGATGGATGAATGTGAACATCTCTGTTTGATATTCCTTCAGTCCAAATCAGGCTACATTCCTCATTCAGTCACGTTATGAGATAATGCTTTCTTCCCTGCTATTTATTTATTTATTTAGTTATTTCAGTTTGATTACCGGGGAAGTCCACTGGGCCAAGAAGTGCCCATTTTCAGTGGAGGCCCGGGGAGAAACGCTCCAAAAAAACAGTACAATACAATAGGTTTACAGAGTATTGAAGATAAGTACAGGCATAAACTTCATACAATTAAGAATTTCAAAAGCAATACAGTAAGGCAATACAAAATCTTAAGGGTTGTTAAACGTAAAATTCAAGCAGTCAGGTTATACATAGCGAAAATGTGCATCTCTTTTTTTTTTACAGAAGTGACATTTACAAAATTTGCAAACTTGGAGTTTAGAGAGAAATTTACTTAATCAGAACATCGACAGTTAAGTCTATTATGGGAGTGTAGTAATACAAGTTTGGAGAAAAAGAGGAGCAGGGTGTATAGAGCTAAGAGGGGAGAAGAATTCCCTAGGTATTAAGTAGGGTGAAAGCAGGAACTATTAACATCCAAGGCCCCAGAAAATTTTTAATTTTTATGAAGGCTGTTTAAAATTTTTCCCACATTTCTAGGTTTTCTTGTATTACTCTGACCTCTTCAATAACCAGATCATTACTGAGGTGACAGTCCACATCACCAGGTATAAGAACAAATTAAACAACAGCAGAACTAAAAACTACACTGCCTATGTTAGCCAATAAAGTAAAATCATTTTCTGCAAACTGATTCTCAGTTCTTACAAAATAGTCTGCATTAAAGCCACTGCCTTATCTATTAGTATTTGATACAAAAATGAAATCTGGAATTATGATCATATTTTATACAAGAAAGATGCAGTTATCAAAAAAGGGTTGCAGTCATGGCAGGTGTTATATTTCTTATATGACTCAAATCTACACACAGCTCTGTTGAATACTGTTTTTGTTAAAAAATTTGAGCTGCTTACAAAATACTTATTTGCACTGTACTAATGCCACAGTTGGGAAAATACAAGTTTACTTTCTAGAGTTCTATTGTATTGGAGAAAATACATTCATGTGCATATTTTCCATAACAAAATAACATTTATAGGGAAACTTATACTGTGACAATTGCTCAGATCCTTAAATCTACTGCTGTGCAAAAATGTATCATGGTTTTTACAGATACCTAGGTCTGTGCTGTCTGTCACAAAAATTTCATCTTAAAACACATGAAGACAGTGTGCACAATGCACTGCAGAAACATGCAGACAGCGTTCTCTTATGTTTAACCATTGGTGCTAAATGGTCCACCCACCATTCCAGTTCCCACATCTTTCAATCATTACTTATTTAATGAATAACTCCACCGTTTTAGTATATAAGGATTTGTTCACATGACATTTAATTTTGGTCTGCTGACATGGGGTAGTTAACTGATGCATTCTACACCTATTCCAGTCATACCCAAGGGTTACAACATAATATATTAGGGGCAGTAGCATACTGTAAGAAGCAGGTGGTACATACAAAATTGTAGTAACAACAGACTACTAAAAAACAGTACAAGGTTGGCAGATGAAAGTATAGTAAAGAGACAGCTATGTAAAACAGATTGTTACTTCAAAAGAAATAATATAAAACAAAGCATTAGGGAACATAGTATTTATATATATATATATATATATATATATATATATATATATATAGTGCAACACTATCTCTGGTTGAGTTATAGCCGTGAGATATCTACAACCATGAATATGTACAGGGATCCTAGTAGTAAACTGCAGGGGTGATAACAGTAAAACAATAGGAAGTTGTTTCTAAGAGAAAATGGGTTTATAGGAGTTATGTTAATTATGGTGACATAGGCATGGGAGGGAAAACTGGAAGGAAAAGGAAGTTGTAGAAGTTCTAAGGTGAATAGATAAGGTTGCGAAGGCAGTGAAAATGATAGTGACAGGGGCTTCATCTGGTATGTTTGTTATAAGGGATGCAAGAATTTTCCTTTCTTTGCTGGGTAAGTGTTTTCTTCTTTTAATTTACTGAAAATGGGTTTGTTATAGAGTCCAGCAGGGAGAGAATTCCATAGGGTGGGTGACAAGATAGAGTAGGTATGTTCATTGGATGAGAGAGAGAATTCCTTAGTCTGAGATGCATCTAGGCATTGTTCGCAAGTGCTCTGATATGGTATGGGACAGTCTGTTGCTGAAAGGGGAGGTGGAGTCAATAAACACTTTATTAAATATTTTTCTTAAAAATAACATTTAAAAGGATGCATAGTTGAACACAGTAACAGAAAAGCAAACAATTAGTCAGGGCTCTAGTAGGAGTCCACAAACACAGATGAGATACAATGTGTCTGCACAGTCAAACTGTCATTTAAATGGGTGAGAGGCCAGTCAGGGCACACAGTACAAGGAACCAGTGGACACAGACAAGCAGGTATGGGGAAAACTAATTGGCAACTGCAGGGATGCTCAGTAGGCTTCACCACGTCAGGCAGCAGGCTGCAAGTAAAATATAAATTAATGATGAATAAAGGCATGGGATGTGATACCTAGACTGCCATAAAAATGGTGCCCGTGGCGAAACACCTTAAAATCTGTAGGAGTTGTGTCTTGAAGTAGCTCTGGCAAAACTAAAATTGCATAAAAAGACATAAACACTGGTAGCTTTAAAATTCATGTTTTCTTTAAGGTCATTGTTGTACCAAGTGCACTGGTATTTGTTCTACTTCATGACACGAGGGGTACAACATTTTTTAAAATTTTTTTAAACTCTGGAATCACAAAGGCATGAAAAAAAAGCTGTGGAAAACAGTTTAATTGGACTAGGTACACTTGCAACTTCTACAAGTTCAGCACCATGTATAGTTTTTAACTTTTATAATTTCTCCAAGTGCAACCTGTTAATGTGTTAGGACACAATTAAAGTTAATGAGATTATTATTACTTTAGTATTTGATGTGAGTCATGTGTGTTCTTCTCAGCACCTTTAACATACCCAAAACCGCTTCCTTCTACACTTTATATAGCCTTACATGTATTGATAGCATATTTAAGTATGGTTAATTCCTTTTTTTTTACTATCCCGGTTCCCCTAAAAACTATTACAATTATCTGGGTGACTTTATTCCCTACTTCTGTACTTTCTTCTTGCATGTCCTTATATTTTATAAGCTTATGTCTCTCAGTATGCAGGAAACTATAATTTGCTAGGTGTAGTTAAGTCAATGATTAATGTTACTACTGCCCATTTTTGCTTTAACTACAGTATCTGGCTTTCTTGCGTTCACCTTCTTGGTTGTTGGTATTGTGTAATCCCAACTGATTAAAAACCTTAATTTTTCAGTCTTTCTCTTTTATGTATTCAGTGTTTCTCAGCTACTGCTGTGAATCTCCCATGGCATGTTATAGCTTTGCAACATTATTGTGCCTTTCAGTATGCAGACTCTCAGCTATGAATATGTTACAGTCAGCAATAACCGGTGCAACTACTTTAGTTTTGTGTTGCAGAACCTATACTTGTCTGTATTTTACACTTTTTCAATACACTTTGTAAATCAATGCAAATGTAGTTCAGTGTCTTGAACTGCCACTAATAACCATTTATCTTCTGATTTAAATTCAGCTTTCCTCAGCTATTGTTGTGTCAAATTTTGAGTAACACATTCTTGTTTTAGCAGTTCTCTATACTTTTTATTAATTGTGGACTTTACGGTTTTCTTTCCCTTCCTTCTGGTCATGCTCTTTATAGTCTTTCTTTCGCTTTTGGCGTTTTTCTGCTCTCACCTTTTTTTTTTTGGTCAAAGTCTTCACAAAGATGTCATCTTAAGATTTGTTTTCTTTATAATTTACAGTTTTGACTCTGTTTAGCTCTGATGATCAGCAAATATGTTTGAAGCCCGATGACTGCAGACCTATACATGCAGTCAGGTTTCAAGGAGGCCCTTATCTCAGACCAAGGGACTTTTAATTTTACCATGCAGTGGATGTTACATATCACTTAATAAGCATGAAACAGTTTTCTTGTGTAACTGAGCTAATGCTTTTTGAGGTTAGCCAATCACACCAAAGCTGCAAGTTAGAACAGGAAAATAAAATTGGTTTATAGCTTGAACTTTATTTCAAAATGTCAAGACAGTTTTCAATATTAGCAGCAGTCCTCCAAAATATTCCTTAGGCTTTGGTCTAATTTTTTCTTGCTTTATTGCTGACTCTTCATCTTCCCCAAGATGAAGTCCCTGCTGTTTAAGTTCTTATATATCATATTACTCTCCAAATGTGATAGTTTCACTTTTTAATTTCTCCAAGACTTTTGGATTTCAAATACCATGACAGGAATATACCCCATTCCTAAGTCAAAGTATGATTAAAGTTCATGAAATGAGTTTTATTTCAGTCTTTGATGTTAAACAAAAATGCTCTTTGCAGCACCCGCAAAGTGCCCAGAATTGACTCATTCTGCAGTTCATATTGAGTTGCGCGAATCAGTAACATACCTAAATATGATTGTAAATTCTTTTTCTATGAGACCCATTGCTCCTACTGTCTTAGTATCCTTCTTCCACATTGGCCCCATCTGTGTCTGCATAGCCTGTTATTTTATAACTTTATGTATCTCTGTATGTAAGAGACTGTAGTCACTGGGTGTAGCAATTTCAGTGATCAATGCTACTTCTGTCTTCTTTTCACAGACTACTATATCTGGTTTTCTCGCAACTATTTTTTGAACTGTTTTTAATGAGTGATCTCATGTGATATAAACTTCATCATTTTCTGTAATGCTCTGTGGCTCATGTTTCTGGTGCTTCTCCACCACATCAGTATTATAATTTTTGCACAATCTCCAGTGCAACAGTGTTGCCACATTATTATGACTTTCAGTACACAGACCTTCTGCCATCAGTGTATCACACTCAGCAAAAAGATGTGTGACTGTTTTCAATTCTGTTTTATAAAACCTGCATTTGTCTGTTTCTCCAACTTGTTTAAAGGACTTTGTATACCAAAGTGTAGAAAGTCCACTACTCTGGGCTGCCAATATTAGCCTTTCATTTTTTGATAGTTTCACTAGTGGGATGATGCTGACATTGTTCAAGTTTCTACACAATTCTGGAGCATTTTTTCATCAGTATTAGAAACAAACAGAAAAAAAACAAAAAATCCATGGTATCCCACAAAGTCTCAGAAAACCCAATATGCAACATACATCATCTTCTTTCAGCTGTTCCCGTTAGGGATCACTTGTTTCCATTTCTTCCTGTCCTCTGCATCATGCTCTTTCACCCCAACCACCTGCATGTCCTCTCTCACCACATCCATAAATCTTATCTTAGGCCTTCCTCTTTTCCTCTTACCTGGCAGCTCCACCCTTTGCATCCTTTTCCCAATATACCCAGCATCCCTCCTCAGCACATGTCCAAACCAATGCAATCTCGCCTCTCTTGCTTTGTCTCCAAACTGTCCAACCTGAGCTGACCCTCTAATATACTGATTCTTAATCCTGTCCATCCTAGTTACACCCAGTGCAAATCTTAACATCGTTAACTCTGCCACATCCAGCTCTGACTCCTGCCTTTTCTTCAATGCCACCATCTCAACATACAATGGGTCAAAAACAAACCAAGAAGAAACTTTGCTATGTGGCGGGTGCAATGTTCACTTCCTGAGTTATGTTAAGTACCTACTTAATTAATAAAAATCGAACTGTAAAATACATGCTACAAAATAATAAAATAGAAAAGAGTAGGTAACCCACAGCTGAGTTAAAAATGTAATATCCTTTACTGAAACACAAACAAGTGAGTGTAATGAAAACCATCAAAAACATTCCTTATTTATATATAATCAGGTTATTTGGAGCAAGGGAGTGGTTATAGAGGGTGGTTCAGGTTAAGAGCAATAAAAGCATTACAATCCTTCATTTAACCAAGTCTCCCGTCCCCTTTAACACCATAGTGTAATCAGAGACTGTGCTACCTAAAACAGAAACTAAAAAATCTAGACACAAATTGCAATATAAAACTAGCTTAACACTTTATATATGCTAACCAAATAATCCAAACTATATTAATTAGGAAACTAACTAAAAATATGATTAGCTAACTAACAGAAAGATCTACCCCTAGACATCTATCAGAATAAATATTAATAAATATAAACTAAGCCACTTTTAACAAAGATCACGTTCATATCAAATAAATACTTCATCAGGTTTGTGTGTCAATACGAAATTATAAAACGAACGAACCAGTGTATAAATCTACAAGTGAAAACCTAAGTAGGATGAAAACTAAAACAATAACTGCTAAGGTAGAAATACAGTGATAAATGTTAAAAATAAAATACTAATGCCATGGGGATCTGTTAAAGTGTGGCATTAATTAGGAAAACAATTAGTTTGAATGTGTAAGAGTGCACTCAAGAGAAGTGTCCACTTTGAAAACAAATGTACCTTAATATGTGGAGCCATCAGAAATACACCATATGGACTTAAACCAACTGAAACATGTACTGTTTTCACTTACCAGTATGTGCAGAACAAAGTTACGTTTAATAAATTAATTAATTAAAAAAACTGTCATGAAGTTAGCCCTTCCTTCTGCCAGATGGGTGTCTGAGCTTCAATCCAGTATGGCTTGTCCTCCTTTTTTGGTGTTTCATAAGGGCAGGGTGTCTTTATATAATAACCCTTGTTATATGCCCATGGTAGGAACAGAAAACTTCCTCTGTTTTGTGCCAGTGTCCCAGGTACCCTGGTTTGGAAGGTGGACAACCTATCTTTTTCTTGGAAGGGGATCTTTCTTTACGCTTTCCCTCCCCTTCCCCTCATTTTAAAAG
This sequence comes from Protopterus annectens, assembly GCF_019279795.1. NCBI lineage: Eukaryota > Metazoa > Chordata > Ceratodontiformes > Protopteridae > Protopterus > Protopterus annectens. The sequence goes on from NC_056745.1 coordinate 935,732,877, forward strand.
TCCTGTTCAAAACTCAACAGGATACTCCCAAAATCTTGTTGGTGATTTCCTTTTGACTGAGACAGCACTAGTTCCTTCTTCTTCTGCATTTAGCCCAGGGCAGTCATCACAAGTTGCCTCTCAGGGTAGACCTACTCATCCATCCTCACCTGTCCACTCTTCAACTGACACTGTGGGTGATAGGATTTTGATTCCACATAGACACCTTTTTTCTGAGGACATGGTTTGGGTCCTGAGGCCACAAAACCCAATACCAGGAAATCCTACCTATCGAAATGGAAGTGTTTTTTTGTTTAGTGTCATTCTACTAACCTGGATCCACTTTCTGTGGATGTTCCTTTGGTTTTCTCTATTCTGTGTAGATTCCTCAGTGCTGTGTTGGCCTATTCTTCTGTTAAGGCCCACTCATCAGCTATTTTTGCTTGTTTGCCTTTATCTCCTCCTTTAGCTTTTAGATTTGAATTAGACCCCCCCAGGAAGCCTGTTCCTCCTCCCTGGGATCTTAATTTTATTTTAGATAAATTGACCCAGGCTCCTTTTGAGCCTGCTAGCTCAGTTTCCTTGCAACTTTGGTCTTGGAAAACTGTATTTTGTTAGCACTTACTTATGCCAGATGGATGTCTGAGCTTCAATCCATTATGGCTTGTCCTCCTTTTTTGGTGTTTTATAAGGGCAGTGTGTCTTTATATAATAACCCTTGATATATGCCCATGGCAGTGAATGAGTTGTCCCTTAATCAATCTATTCATTTGCCCACTTTTTTCCCTTCTATGTAATCTGCCAGTGAAAAGGCACTGCACAGGCTGGATGTGCGTAGACAACTCAGATTTTATTTGGATAAGCCTAAAACCTTAGGAAAGATGATCAATTTTTTGTTTCCTTTCATCCTGGGTCCTTAGGATTAGCCGTATCTATGCAAACTATTTCTTTTGGATTTCAAAAGCTATTTCCTTTAATTATTCCTTTCATGGTAAGAGCTTTTCTTCTTCTGTTAAGATTGATTCTACTAGAGTTGTGGCTTCTTCTAGTGCTTTTTTCAAGGGTTTGGATACTAACCCTATTCTTGAGGCAGCAATCTGGACTTCTGTGCATACATTTACGAAGCACTAAAAATTGGACTGAATCTCCATAGATGGAGCTGATTTTGCTACGGCCATCCTTCATGGAATCCTAGAGGGCTATGCTTTTCTTTCCTCCTCCTAAGTTTCTTCCTGAACTTTGGCACTCTCCCTATCATAATAAAAACTTCAACAGTGAAATGGAATGACATAGTACAGCTGTGTAAAATCTTACCACAATGGTAGCTGTCCTTCTCTTTACTGTTGCAGTATTCACTCCCTCCCTCTGCCCCCTGGTCCATTTCTGTTCTGGATGTACTGATTACCTCTCTTTTCCTTGTACTGACATTCCTACTGGGCTCTCAGTTCTGAGGATGCTATGTGTGGACATAACCACATCAAGCAGACTTTTGCTACATAACTAGTGGGTAGAACTTCAGTTAAATTAGAAGCATACTGATGTGGTGTCTTATTTGAAAAGAAACTATGGATTTAGAAAGTTTAAAAAATGACAAAAGCATGTCCTTAGCATCTCCTTTTTGGAAGGTCATTACAAAAAAATGAAGCACACAGCTAATTTTTCTTTCATTCTGCCATCCTTTTCAGTCATCTTTTCATTACAGCCATAAAACATCACATGGTCCTAATCAGAGAACATGATGACCTCCAGGGATGAGCAGTATTGTACTTTATAATCAACAATTTCCCTCAGTTTCTGGCACAGTAAACCTGTAAGCAGTGCTGAACTGGATTAAAGAAAAAAAAAAAATATATATATATATATATATATATATATATATATATATACACACACACAAACACACACACACACACACACACACACACACACACACACACACACACACACACACACACACACACACACACACACATAGCAACAGCAGCAGCAATATCTTATAATACTAGTGCTTTCCACACAGCATGCATTTTGGTTACATTTGTCCTCACTTGATATCACTGTACTATTATGTTTATATAGCGCAGAGTTTGTGTCTTTCAGCTTTTCCCGGTTAGGGGTCGCCACAGCAGAACTCCGGTCCGCTAATGATTGGCAGTAGATTTTTATGTGCTGGCTTGCCGGGCCTAACGCACAACCTTCAACGAAGGAACGCCCATTCACGTATGTCGACACACAGAAGACGCTCTAACTGAGAATCGAACGGGCAACGTCTAACTGTGAGGCGACAACGCTACCGCAGCACCACCACCGCAGTACGCAGAGTAAAGTTTAAAATTATGCAAATAATACCAAAAAGGCTCCTTCATTTGTACTTATGAGATCTGATGAGGAATACATGTAGCTATGATCCAAGGGGAAGCCAGAAAGGTATATGAAGTAAATTTCAGCAAGTGTTGATACCACAAAGTAATTTTACTGAAAGCCACTCCCCACCATTCTACAACTGTGGAACTGAGTTATGAATATGTCTTTAGAATTTGGAGAGGTGTAGTGGGCTTGCTGTCTTGCAAAATATGTACGTTGAAGTTTGCTGCTAACAGTTTCAGTGATTTCTTTTCTGCACTATAGTCACTCACTGAAATTCCTTTTACTGAGGCAACATGACCTCGCAAAGCACATGTAGCAGATGGAGATACCACAGAGGTTCCTCACCAGGAGAATCCAGGGCCTCAAAAATCTACCATATACATATAGGCTAAAAGCTCTATCCCTCTACTCAGTTTCACACAGACTCCTCAGAGCTTACCTCTGTCTCGCATACAAGGCGAACTTGGACCCCATCTTGATGAGACTGCTGCATATCCACAAGTCAAGCTCCACTCAAGTAACCTGCATGCACGGCCTCAATCTGGTTTGTGACATCAATAGGACTTGGTGGGACATATTTGTGTCCCAGAGACTCCCCCATCTGTGGAATCGACTCCCTCTCCACGTCAAGCAGAGTACCGATTTACCCCTTTTTAAGTGCAACCTGGATACCTCGGATGGGAAACAGAAAATATATCCCGGGGATTCCACCTGTGTCCCTGCTGGACAGGGGCATCAGGTGCTGACTTGTCTAAACATGGGCTAAACACATGGCTAGGCTCATAAGGGTATCTGGGCCAATAGCCTAGTAACTTCCTAGGATCCCATGATCCTATGAATCCCAGCCAAAGTTGAACGTTTATATGCAGCTTGGGCTCATCATAAAATGAGGTATTTATGCTCAGTTTTAAGAAAGAAGAGTATGGGATTAAATATTACCTAATGATGTACTTTTGCTATCTAGTAATCTGAGAAACAGGAAGGCTATTTTCATTCAACAAACATTATAATTTACAGGGGAAGAGACTGCAAGAGATCAGGGCATATAACCATAGAAACAGACTACTGAAGTGGCATGTCAGACAAGGGGGGACCACAAGAATTAAAGGAAAATAAGAAACTAGAAGTCACTAAGTAGATAATTTATTTATTTATTGACATTTAATTACCAGGAAATTCCAACTGTGTAGAAGCCCATTTTCAGTGGAGGGCCAGGGAGAAAAGCTCCAAATTATTACAAAACATTTTAAGAACAATAATTTTACAAACTTCAAAAACAAAATCGTCTGCAGTTTAAATAATTATAACAAATTCTTAACATTGTTTAAGAATCCATACAAGTTACATGGCAAACATTTAATATTTAGTGAAATTTTAGACAGTTTGTAGAGAAATTAAAGTTAGTATAACACAAATAAGAATTGCAATATGAAGTGAGAGAAGAACAGGCGTATAGTATTTAGAAAGAAAGTCATGGAAGAGAACTTGGTAGAAGTAAGGAAGTAAGTGAAGAAGGGAGAGTAAAGTGGTATAAGGGAAGAAAAGGTAATTGTTCACATTTAGGGATATAGTTTATCCTGGTTTTGAACAAGAACAGAGGCAGATTTTAGCTAGGAAGTCTTTCAAAGAGGCTTTGAAAGATTGGAGGGAGGGTATTGACCTGATGGATAGAGTTAAGGAGTTCCAGGCCTTAGCAAAACTGAGTACAGACAATGTCAAGCAGATTTGATAGGTTTGTAAACAGACATTGGATTGCAAAGACCAAGTGGGAACATAGTTGTATAGCATGTTTTTTAAGTGCTAGACAGACAGATGGATGAAGGATAATGTTACAAGTGGTAAGAAGCTGTGTATATGTTAGTTGATGAGGCACGTCTAACAAATTTAGGCTTTTTAGCACTATACAGTGGTGGGTTCTGAAAGGGATATTTGCTGAAATTTAGCAACTTTGTAACAGCATTGTTAAAGTTTTAATTTTTGTGATGCCTGAAGGTTAGTGAGGATGGGAGTGCCATAAAGAACTCTGGGGAGGAGATAAGTAGAGACAAGTATAGCTTTAGTTGTGTTGGTGAAAACGTTTTTGCTCTGTAAAGCATCCTTAGCTTTCTGATGAGTTATTCTTACGCAATTTTGTATATGCAGGTCAAATGTAAGATTATCATTCACTATCATCCCTAATAATTTGTTATGACTTCAATGGCTGTATTATTGAGAGAGAGGACTTTAAATGTTGCATTTTCATGAGAGGGATTTGGGGAAAAAAATTGGTCTTTTTTTGGGTTGAACATGAATTGTGAGTTATGAAGCCATGTTTCAGTGGCTGTTAAAGCTTTCTGAGTAATTTTTGGGGATGTGCCAGGTTGTCAGATGTACAAATGAGAGTGGAATCATCTGCAATCTATTAAGCTGGCCTGTTGTGTGGAAGTACAGATGGTGCTGGTGAAAATGTTAAAGAGGAAGGGACCAAGGATACAGCCTTGTGGTACATCACTTGTGATTGGGAGATAAGGAGAGAGAGTGGAGTGTCATTATACTGACTGATGCCTATTGGACAGGTAGCTTTTGAACCACAGAAAGGTGGACTGACAGAGACCTAGTGAGGATATTTGAAGTAGATGTTTGCTGTGACAAACTGTGTTGAAGGCTATAGACAAGTCTACAAATAAGGAAGAGACTAGTTTGCTATAAAAATGTACAGATTAGGTAATACAGAATGAAACTATAGTAATTAAAATAGAAAGACTTAAAAGAGAGAAAATGAGAGGAAGAACAGTGTGGTGTGTGTGTGTGTGTGTGTGTGTGTGTGTGTGTGTGTGTGTGTGTGTGTGCATGCTTGCATTTGTATGTATGTGTACATATGTGCATGAGAACATTTATGTATGTATGTATGTATGGAAGTGCTCACCCATAAGTGTAACCCAAAAAAAAATCAGGCGCTCTATTAATAAGATCCTACACCCAGGCAACCCTTCTACCCCCAACCCCTACCCCATCAACCCCGCATGAAACTGCCACTCTTCTAAATTCATACTTGATTGAATCTATTCCCAAACTCACCCACAATTGTCAGAACAATAAACACACAAACCCCTCTCCACATGTCACCAATACTCCCTCTTTCACACTCGATCCCATCTCGACATCTTACATCAAACATTTCCTGCTTAAGCTGAAGCCATGCTGCCCCTCTTCTGACAACTGCCCCCTCTTTCGTAAACTAGCTGCTCATTCAATAGCCTACCCCATCTCTATCCTGATCAATAGATCTATTCAAGAATCCACCATTCCAGATATAGGGAAATCATTCTTTATCACTCCATTACACAAGGGAGACAACAGCAGCAATGAACCATCCAACTACAGACCTATCCCTATCCTCTTTCTGCTATCTAAACTCCCTGAAAAATCCATTCACAGACAGCATATTAAGTACCTTCTAGATAATAGCCTCCTAACCCCAACACAACATTGCTTCAGACCCCATCATAGTACATCAACTGCCCTATTATGCTTTACTCAAGCTATTGCTGAAGCCATGGACAAAAATTGTACTTGTTTCTTGCCTCTTTCTTGACCTTTCTAAAGCATTCAGTGTGACATTCCAAACTTCTCGATAAGCTAACACAACTCAACTTATCTCCCTCTACTATTAATTGGTTCACTAGCTACAGTATCTCACTAATAGACAGCAATCAGTAAGGTGGCAGGCTACCTGCTCCCCTTACTTACTAGTCCAAACTGGGGTGCCTCAAGGCTTGATTCTTGGGCCTTTACTCTTTAATATTTTCACATATATCTGAAATGATTTAGTGGTAAAATACTTTGGCTATGGAGTGCAGGGTTCTGGGTTCGAGACTTGCAAAGGCTGATTATTTAGTGTTTCTATCAAAAAAACAAAAAAATAATCCTTGTTTTCCCGCCTTCCTCGACTAGTTTAGACCAGTATACAGGCATTGCTGTATTCTGGGCTGTGGTGTAGTTCCTGTGTTGTCCATTGCCTTACTTGGATAGAAGGAAGTTTCTTTGCTCACCAGTGGGAGTGGGGAGCCTTGAGCAGCCTACCTGTCCTTGGGGGAAGTGACCTCAGCACAAGAAGCTGTAGTAATTGGTTGTTTGGGACCATTCCTAGCTCTTTTGTAGTTCACTGCTTAAAATCCGCCTCTGGGCATTTTTTTTCTGGCTATACTGCTCAGACAAGCTCCACGTGGGTTTACAGAGTGGTCCTAGCAGCAAGGAACTCGAAAAAGCAACTACCTTCTGGATTTAAGTATCTTTGCTTTTTTTCACTGGAAATAGCTTCTGTAGCTTACTTTGAACTAGCCTGAACTTTTTTTTTACTGGTTACTGCATTTATTTTAAAAACTGCACTTAAAGTTACATTTAGTCGAATTTGATCGAAAGTTTGCTTGTTTGTTTAATTTAACTGTGGAGGCTGCCCACTAAAGTGTGCTAGCCTGTGTAACTAATTTATCAGTGTCTCTGCATTTTCTGTACGTTTCTATCAAAAAAACAAAACAACAAAAAAATAATCCTTGTTTTCCCACCTTCCTCAACTAGTTTAGACCAGTATACAGGCATTGCTGTATTTTGGGCTGTGGTATAGTTCCTGTGTTGTCCATTACCTTACTTGGATAGAAGGTAGTTTCTTTGCTCACCAGTGGGAGTGGGGAGCCTTGAGCAGCCTACCTGTCCTTGGGGGAAGTGACCTCAGCACAAGAAGCTGTAGTAATTGGTTGTTTGGGACCATTTGTAGCTCTTTTGTAGTTCACTGCTTAAAATCCGCATTTGCACGGCTTTGCGCGGTCGTGCATATAGCGCAGCGCCGGTTAAACAAGGTTAAACTTGGTCTTTGTCTGGCTCCGCCAAGTCTGCTCTTCAATTTTTCCCTTAGAACTGTTCTACTTGCAATCTAAACAGCCTATACTCTATCTGAAAAGCTCAGCACTTGCTCCTAAAGCATTTTTTATACAGGTAAAGCACTCTTAAACAAAAGAAAGTACTTCATTCACCTAAATTCTGTTGAGTACCCATTTCCCTATAGGTCCTTTCTGACTCAGTTACACAGCAATCTTTTTCACTATTTCTAGCATGTCGAAGGGTCAGTTGCTGGCGTCCTCTACTGTTCAGCTGGTGAATCTGGGAATCTTGAGGCAATGTTACAATTGCCTCATGTACACAGACAACCCTCTCCTCCTCCGAACAAATACAAATATATGCAAGAGATGCAACCATATAGCCAAACTGGAGGCTGAGCTCTCTCAATTCAGTACTGGCAAGACCAGTCAGGAGGAGAAGGTAACCACGCACACCACAAACCCAGTCTCACATAGAACTATCACAACTGCAATCCAAACACATAAACACACAAAAACATACTCGGAGGCGCTGATTAAAAATCTACCAAAACAACAGAGGCCTCCAAAGCAGACACCCAAGCAACCACCACCTCAAGACATAGCACATCCAACACATAGTTCACAAAGTCAGTGTGCTAAACAGTCACAGCCCTTAAGGCCAAACAACATGCCAGACACACTTGTAATAGGTGACTCCATAGTCAGACACACTGACGTCCCGCTCACCAGACTGAATAAGGAAAAGGTCACAGTAAGCTGCCTGTCGGGAGCTAGAATCCGCCACATAACACAAGCACTCAGGTCACTCCACAGCAAGTACAAATATGACTCAGTCATTGTACATGCCGGTGTGAACGACCTGAGACGTACCTCCCTGGACTACATGAAAAGAGACATAGAGGAGCTCCCTGATTATGTAGCCCAGGCCGGTATGACCCTGACCCTGAGCAGCATCTTACCCTCACCAAGAATGATGCCACAGTACAAAGACAAAATGATCAGTTTTAACAATTGGCTTAATTACTGGTGTCATTCTAAGGAGATCCAATGTCTGTCTGCTTGGGATGACATGCTTGACAAGCCACGCTGCTTCAAGGGATGGCTTGCACCTGTCACCCTGGGCTTCCGGATATTGGCCAAGGCTCTTGCCACCCCATAGTGCCTTTTTAGGCAAGGCTCAAATGACAAACCTACCTCCTAGAAAACACAAGTGGAAAAAACTAAGGGTAATGCTGCTCAATGCCAGAAGTCTAAACCTCAAGATGCACGCCCTCGAAGCCCTCCTCAGTATGGAGAACATCGATGTCTGTGCAGTGACTGAAACCTGGTTCAAGGCTCCTGAGAGCACCCCAGCACTATCAGGTTTTACCTCATATCATGCTTTCCGGCCCCAAAACTTGGACCGAACCACAAAAGGAGGGGGAGTATCCATTTTCATCAAAGATACCCATACCTCCAGGTCAGTGGCAATACACGAAGCATCGGAGACCATCCAGGTGCAACTAACCATAAGCAAAACTGCTTTACAGTTTGTAGCATGCTACAGACCACCCTCTCAAACTCAGGAACCCCACACAGCCTTCCTGAAGACACTGGAGAGTATGAATGTCTCTCCAAATACCATCATTTTGGGAGACTTCAACTACCCAAACATAGACTGGGAACATTACTCAAGCCCCAACACCCTAGCCCAAAGGTTCCTAGCATTCATAAACTCAATGCAATGGAACAACTAGTCACCATTCCCACAAGAGGAGACAATATACTAGACCTGATCATCACAAACATGGGGACAAAATGCTCCACACCGGAAGTATATCCCTCTTTGGTAAGATCAGACCATAAATTAATCTCACTGGAAATCCACATCCCGCCCCCACCCCCTGCACAAAAGACCACAGTGAAGAACTTCTCAAAAGCCAACTTCACACTTCTCAAGACTGAAGTGGTAGCCTTCAAGGCCCCTGGGCCAGTAGAAACCACAACCCACACTGCTGAATCCTTTGCAAATGCCTTCTATGGGCACCTTCAAGAATGCATGGATCATGCAATCCCAAATAAAACCAAGACCCATTCCCCCAAAGGCAGGCGCCCGGTCTGGTGGACCACAGCCATAAACAAACTTTACAACAGGAGGAGAAAGCTACTACATGACAGAGCAAAATCCCTAAAAGGGAAGGCATCTCTGATCAGTACTAGCAAAAAACTACGATCACTCATAAAATCATCCAAGGCCAACTTTGAGAGAAAAATCGCAAAAGACACAAAAGACAATCACAGGGCCTTCTTTAGCTATGTTAGAAACCTGGGTGGAAACTCCCAGATATGCTCAGAGGTAGTCCAAAATGACACAAAATACACTGAATGCACCGACATTGCCAACATTCTGGCAGACAGGTCCAGTGCAAATTTCTCCTCCCCCTCCCCCCCAAAAGGAGAAAAAACTATCCCAGCAGAGTGTAGCCTCCCTAACATCTCAGATGCCCAGGTGAGAGCCGCCCTCTCTAAAGCTAAAAACACAGCATCAATGGGACCGGATGGTGTCCCAGGCTGTGTGCTACATGAACTCCAAGAGGAACTAAACCCACACATAAAGCTGCTGTTTAATCTTAGCCTTACTACAGGATACGTACCCAAAGAGTGGCGTACGGCAACAGTGGTCCCACTTCACAAAGGCGGTGCTTCTACGGACCCTGGAAATTACCGCCCCATAAGCTTGACGAGCATGGTCTGCAAAGCTATGGAGAGGATCATTATGGAACTCATAAACAAAGACATTGGGGACCTACAGACATTGGATCCTACCCAATTTGGCTTTGTCAAGGGCAGATCCTGCCTTTTGAACTTGGTCGACTTTTTTGAAACAGTCACTAAGGCCATTGATGAGGGTAAGGCAGTTCACACAGCTTACCTTGACCTTGCAAAAGCCTTTGACACAATACCCCACTCGGGCATCATAGACAAACTCACCAGCTTAAATGTAAACCCATATGTCACAAGATGGGTTGCAAACTGGCTCATGGACAGAACCCACAGGGTCAGAGTTGCTGGAGCTATGTCAGACTCTAAGTCAGTCACAAGCGGTGTCCCACAGGGCTCAGTCCTGGGACCCCTCTTGTTCGGCATTTATTTTTCCGAGGTACAGGCTAACATAGGAGGATTGTGGCTGACAAAGTTCGCAGATGACTGCAAACTGGGCGCCATAATTGATACTCCAGCAGACACAAACATCCTTCAGAGAGGCCTCATAGAAACGGATAATTGGTGCCAGAGCCATGGCCTTAAGCTGAACGCCAAAAAATGTATAGTCATACCCTTTGAGAAAAACAAGGTACCGACAAATTACCACATAGGTGGTAATCCATTAAGTACGGAAGAGGTAATCAGGGACCTAGGGACCTAGGGACCCAGGTTGACAGTAACCTCTCATTTGACACTCACATTGCCAAAGTGGTTAGGAAGACCTTCTATATTGCCCACCTTATCATGAAGGGTTTCACATCTAGATCAAGAGAGGTCATTGTGCCCCTGTACTCTTCTCTTATCAGGCCAATGATTGAGTACAATGCCCCATTTGGGATGTATCTCACCCGACACCTGCAGCAGTTGGAAAGACCCCAAAAGTTCCTCACCAAGAGGATAAAGGGTCTTAAACATATGTCAAATGCTGCACGACTGAAAAAAACTCCAGCTCTATTCAGTCGCATACCGCCTACTCAGAGGTGATCTGTGCCTGACGTACAAGGCCATGTCCAATCCGTAATTAATGGACATGCTCCACCTCAGAAAATCCAAATCCATCAGAGCCACGAGAACAAGAGACTTAAACCTCAACACAGAAATTAATAGGATGTGCTGGAGGGACAGATTCATAACCCAGAGGCTCCCTACACTCTGGAACAGAATCCCAGTCCATGTTAGGCAGAGCCCCTCACTGACTCTATTCAAGAGAAATCTTGACGAGTGGATGGGAGATCGTAGGTTTACCCCGGGGGTCATCTCTGTGTCACTACTAGACAGAGGCACAGTAAACTAAACCCTAAAAGGGCGTAGTATTCTCATCCTAAGGGGTGGTGAAAGCCACACACACTCTGACTAGGCTTATAAATGCCCTAGGGCAGATAGCCTAGTACGAACCTATGAACCTATGAACCTATGAACATACCAACTGTATACTTCCTGTACAGCATCCTCCCTGATAGAATATGTGGACGACTCTACTCTTATTACCTGTTCTGACAGTTTTTCTAACCTCCTCTCTACTACTCAACATGGCTTCCTATCTGTAGAAAAATGGCTAACTGACAACCAACTAATTCTAAATCCCAAAAAACAAAGCTACTACTCTTTTTTCTAAAAACCTCTCTAGCCTCAAAAATCAGCCTTCACTATTTCTTCTCTCAGCAATACCATCATACAACCTGACCCACGTACTCAACATCTTGCTGTTATTATTGATGACCAATTCAAATTTGATACCCATATTCAGCACTGTATTAAAAAGACCAACCAAAAACTCAGCCTACTCTACAGACATAAAAAAATACCTAGCTCCTGACTCTAGGCAGAAACTAGCTCAGGCCTTCCTCCTTCCATGTCTACTTTATGCCTCCCCCATCTTTTCACATCTACAATCTATCCTTTTGGCTAAACTCTGTCATTCATAATATAGTGTTGCAAGATTTGCTAGTAACCAACCCTACAAATCTCATCACTGCCATGCACTAAAACAACTCCCGTGGCCTAACTTCCCCCAGCACCTGCTTCACTCCCAGCTGCAAATGATTCATACTCTATTCTTAAAATACCTTTCCTGTCCTACTCTGTCCTCACTAATATCACATTATACCCCTCCCAGAACTCTCCACAGCTCTGACCAGCTCCTTCTGGACACCTATAAACCAAACAAAAACATTGGTAAACTTCTTTACAAATATAGTATTTCCCATGCATGGAACAAACTTCCTCTTAACATCCAAATCATTTGTAACATAAATCTCTTTCAATACAAACTTAAAACTTTTCTCCTAAATGTCAGTACCTGTCATTGCAACGATCCCAGTTAAATCCTGCCTTACCACACTTTTAACACCCACCTATTGCAAGTGTCTTATCTCATTGGCATCTCCTTCTCTTTTTGTTGATCAAAAAAAAAAATCTAACTTTTGTGCTACATCTTATCCAAGTTATTGTAATGTTTATGTAAACTTCATTCTCAGGCCTTTTGTAAATTTCTAATGTTCTCATGTAAAGCACATTATTGTATTATTTGCATACAGCTTCATTGTCAGATGTTTTTCTTTATGTAACTTTGTGATAACTGTCTGGAACTTTTCTCCTTTGGTCTCCACTGAAAACAGGCCAGTGGTTCAGTTGGACTAACCCAGTTAACAGATGACAAATAAATAAATAAATAAGTGTGTGTGTTTATGAATGTGAGTATATGTGCAGGTGTGCATGCTTGTGTGTGTATGTATGTGTACATATGTGCATGAGAACATGTATGTGTGGAAGTGTGTGTGTCTTAGTAATATTTACAGGCATGAATCCATGAAGCTCACACTTTGACTTTAGAAGTGATGTTTTAACCAGTTCAGATAATTTGTTGGTTTTGTATCATCAGTGTATCATCAGTGTAATGGGTAAACAGTATCTGTCAATAACATATATGTTTGCAATGAAAAGGAATGCAAGTGACTATAAATACCTGCAGTCATGAAACAGAACTTTTAAAGATGCAAGAGGCAAAAATACTATACAACTGGAAGAAATCAGTTAGGTAAATACTTGGCAACCTATGAACAGTTGACAAAACAACCAAGCACAATTTAATAATCATCAATGCTTTTAATGCAAGAACAAAATTATAAATGGCAACTTGGAAGTATAGCACACATGAATAAATACATATGTAATTTCTATTAAGAACTTGGTTCATTTTAAAACAGTAAAACCAACTCTGTGTCCAAGTACACTAAACAATATGTTTATTCATTAGCTTTATTATTATTATTTTAATTATGTATGACTATGTACTAAACCACACTCTTTCTAGATATGGAGTTCCATAAAAACAGTGACATTGAGTGTGAGATATATGACTGTGCTAATTTTGATACCATAAACCACAGTGATATATGTATCACAATTCACATTTAACAAAAAAAAAGAAGAAGAATTCTGTGTATTTTTCTGTCTGCTCTACAGTCATATGTCTAACCCAACCTAGGAGTACCAAAGGCATTTTCTAAATTATTAATAAAATGCATCACATTCCCAGCAGTGAATGCTACCACTCAGTTTGTTCCTCTGAATTGCACCCCATCCCATATTTCACATATTCTTTTTTTCAGTTGTAGAAAAATCAGATTTGAAGAGGTATATGGGGATTGCTGAAAAGGCACAATTCCACATCAAACTTTCAAATTAATGCACACGTTAATAAATGGATCTCACTTATTTATTTTCACTTTTCTCATTCTTTCAACTTTTGTTTCATCTGTATGCACATTTCTAAGTAGGCAGACTTTATATATTCTAACAAGTAGCTGTGTTTCTTTAGATTTTAATTAGGAGTTTCTCAGAATACTAATTTTTCACACAGCAATTATGGTATGTACATATACATTATCAGAGAAAACAATGTGGTAAACATCAGAGTACAGTCGTGATTTTGGTAAAAGCAAAAATAATCCAGTGTTAGGGAATGCCATATGTTAACATCAAACAAAGCTGTAAAATGGTTGTCATCTTTTAAAAAAATCCTGGAAAACTGAAAGGGAAACTCAATTATTTCATGATTTTTCCTCACTGGGATAATTACTGTGATTTGAGAAGTATCAAATTCAAATGCAAAGTTGAAATTAGATCCACATTACCCATTTGAACTACTGTTTGAACTGAGCGAAGCAATGCCCAGGATCACATGGATTTCTGAGTAAAAATTGTTTATTTTTTAACTTCTTAACTATCAAAACCCAAACTTTCCCAAATAAAGTAATGTGCCAACAGAATAAACAGCTCCCTGCATGTAAGAGACAGTTACACCACTGTATACTGATTCTACAATTATGATTTAGTAAATAACCTTTGTAAAAAAATGAGAAAGAATATTTTGTAAGAAGCATTAATTTCATTAGCAGACAAAGAGCAGGAATGGTAGTTTCAGAGATGACCATCAGTAATTGTGTGTGTGTGTGTGTGTGTGTGTGTGTGTGTGTGTGTGTGTGTGTGTGTGTGTGTGTGTGTGTGTGTGTGTGTGTTTGGGATTTGGCAGCTGGCATCATACTTTTTTGTTTGTTTTTTTCAGGGTACTATTTCTCTGTTTCTTTTGAAAACCACTGCTTTGGCAGAAATTTGTTCATGTAAATAAGGTTCACACCATATGTTTTGCAACACTAAGTTTGATGAATATCAAAAACCTGAAATATCTTCTGACTAGCTGGAATTGTTCAAAGATAACATAGATTCTAACTCATCATTACAAAATACTAGAAACTCTTTCAACTGACCCCTGGTCTACATATCTTGAGATTAGACAAAAAGCAAGTCTCCAGATATATCATTCAAAATCCGGTTAACCAGCTATAGGAGTTATAATATTTATAACATTTCTGCATCCGAATGACCCACTGCTATGTCTGGAAACTTTTCTCAAATAAAGTATAGACTGTCTGGGACCAAACTACTGCCTGTTCAGTGACGCTACTTCATAGATGTTACATTAACAAGCCCCTGATAGCCTCTTAACTTGTTGGCCTACAATATTTCAGTTAGTCATTTCAATCATATTAGGATTCTCCTATCAGATAGATGAATTTTATAATAATTAATTTAAACCACATTGTGATTTCTGTTCACAAACATTAGTTGGGATTTATGAACTCCCTATGTGAGGTATAAAAACGTTTCAGCAATGTACTTGGAACAAACAGTTTTTTGCACTGAAAAGATAAGCCTTGTGACAGTGCAAAGTAGTGCAAACCTCCACTAGTGTGGAACCCTATGAGAGGAGTGACTATGCAAATACCTTTTTCATTAGGGCTCCATGTGAATGGCATAGGAAGGGTTCGTGTATCCCAAATAAAGTTAGTTTACAGCTGGTCTAGCTACATATGGCGCATTGTGAATAAATGCATTTAGTACAAGAGGGAGGGGTTGCATGGATAAGAAAACTAGGAGGTATAGGGGAAACACTGTCAACTGGCCAGGGCTTTTTTTGTGATGGTATATGCTGGTACAACATACCAGCACCTTAGCCATGGTAGCAGCGTCTTCTCCTTTAAAGAGAATCATGCATGTGTTGCATGCCAATGCGGGTGTAAAAATGTGTGAAATGTAAACTAGCTAGCCATTACAAGAAGAGGTGTGTGTGTGTGTGTGTGTGTGTGTGTGTGTGTGTGTGTGTGTGTGTGTGTGTGTGTTTGTGTGTGTGTGTATGTGTGTGTTGCTGAGTGAGACATTAGGAGTGTGTGTGTGTGCAAGAAATGTGATCAAATCCTGACATAACGGGGGAGGGGGTAGGGACAGTTTTAAATACTGCTCTTATAAACTTAGAGAGTTGTTATAATAATAGCATTTGTGTCTACATGCATTTTTATGAAGGATACGAAGTCTGAAACTCAAGTGTAGGTCATTATTTTGTGAGTTCAATCTTCAGATCTTCCCAGTCATTTGCCAGAAAATCACAACTTTTATAAGGAACAGTCCAAAAATATGAGGGAAAAATCTGTACATTCTATGAAAATCTGGACAGCTGAGAGGTATGTGCGTGCGCTGATGTGTGTGAGAGAGAGTAGGTGTGTGTCTGTGTGTTTTGCTCTGTGAGAGAGCAGGTGTGTGTGTGTGTGTGTGTGTGTGTGTGTGTGTGTGTGTGTGTGTGTATTGCTGTGTGACAGGTATGGTATGTAACATTCTAGTTGGGGGGCAGGTTAGACAATTAACTTGATCAGGCTTGACTCTGTAACTTGGTTACAGGAGACAAGAGCCTGAATCCTCTGCACCAACTACCAGACTGCTGAAGGAATTGTGAGCTTCAGTGGAGACAAGAGCCTGAACCCTTTACAATGTCTGCCAGACTGCTGACAGAATTGTGAGTTTGAGTTTCAGTACATTTTCAGGAAAATATGAGTTTCTGTGCATTTTCATTGAATTGTATATTTCAAGGGGAGGGAAATTTACTGTTGTTTCTAAGTCTGGTTTCCATGTGTAACTCACTGTTTTGTTTAGCAAATTCAGTCACTGTTTGTGTTGCAGAATTTGAAAGCAGTGTTAGTAGCATAATTACTTGTTGTTGGTTTGTCAGTCTTTCCCTATTGCAATATTACCAGCTTACCAATTTTTTTTAATGTAATACAATATAGGCAATTAATTCTTCAAGGGCAGCAGGCACTGAATTTGTAGATGAAATACTGAAATGTAATTTAGTTTGCTAGCAGCAACCTCTTCATTAATTATAGATCTCTTTAATGTGGAATTATTCTGATAGCTTTTACTTCTGCGGAGATTGTGCTTATTGACTGATATTGGTGGACTGTAATGACAGACGTTTGCATGCACTTTGATGATTAACATTTTCTGAAATTGATAGTTTTGTCATTAATGGTTCATACATTTTGTTTCATTGTTTACTGTAAGAATGTTCAACACTAAAAATTTAAGACACATTCTAACAGTTGATGCGGTATCATACAAGGAATATAATTTAATACAATTAGGAAGATGAATCAAAGAATACATGCATGTATGCATGGCCCTAAAAATGTGTGCAAGGAGCCTACAGTTTGAAATCAGCACAAAGGTAAACGTAATCCTCCAATGGCCTGATGCATTTTCTTTGAATGTGGGTATTAATACCTTTGCAATGACTGTGAGCTTCAATGGCAGAGAAGTTCACTTCTCATGCTAAGTCCATTTTCATTCATTGTGAGACTGCATTGTTTAGCAAACAGTTATCGGTGTCTGTGTTATTTATTTTCTATATCTGTAATCATTGTAGAAGCAAATAAGAAAACAGTATGCACACTGATAGGTTTGAACTGTGATTATGGTAACTGGGGAGAAATAGCTAAGTAATGAAACACTAGAATGGCTGGGCAGGGGGCTGCGGTGGGGGGGTGGACATGCAGGACATGATATCTTTTTTACTTCTTAGTCTAACTAACCTCTTACATCATGGATTACTCATAGTATATCTGCACAGTTTGTACCTGAACTTAGAGAATTTAAAATGTCCTTCACCTCAAAACCTTGTCTTAATCTTCCTACCTTTCATTTTCTAGGTTACTTCATTATTATTGTTTCTGTCTGTATTGTATGCATATGCAGAATGTCATAAAGGGTGCATCTCTTGTGATTCATGGCCAGTGATTTCACAAATTGCAAAAATCATGGAACTTTTATTCACTTTGTAAACTAGTTAATTACATTGTGTATGTAATCAAAGAGGGAAAGGAGAGAGGGCATTGTCACCCACTTCAAAAAGAGTATAAATGAAAAATTATATTAACAAGCATAATGCAGGTAAATTTTAAGATTATTATTCACTATCATCCTTAATAATTTGCTGTGAGAAGTGACTTCAATTGTATACACGATTCCTAGCAGTGATGTATGCAAAAGCATTCACCCCCTATTGCACTTGTTAAGACTGATAAGGAAGGGGGGGGCAGAGTGTATGTATTAATGTGACAGGAATGGTGCAAGGGGGGAGTCTAAGTACAGTATGTGTTATACATCAGGCAGATTTGTAGTGGACGTTGACTAATGTTATCTATGCATGGACTAGCAGGTGTGCATTGGGAGAGGGTACTATTTATTAACTAGAAAAGGGAGGGGGAAATCTTGTGATATGTATGCATGGGCTGGGGTGAACAGTGGGAGGGGGACAATTTAATGACATCTAGGCATAGGATGAGGGAATGCACAGATGGGAATATTAAATGAATCTAAGGGTAGAACTGTTATGTACAGGGGCACATCCGATAGTTAATGTTATCAATGCATGGGATGGACAGCACAGTGGCAGAGGAAGTACCACTATCTCCTTACAGCAGGAAGCCTTCTAGTTTGGGTCTCAGGTGGGGTACCTTCCTTCTGCAGTGTGCTTGTTTTTATGAGCTTTCTCTTGGTGATCCCAAAGGCATGACGTAGGTTGATCGGTGACTCTAAATTGTCCACATGAGAGAGAGAGAGAGAGAGAGAGAGTGTGTGTG
Source organism: Protopterus annectens (assembly GCF_019279795.1). Lineage (NCBI taxonomy): Eukaryota > Metazoa > Chordata > Ceratodontiformes > Protopteridae > Protopterus > Protopterus annectens. The sequence continues at coordinate 935,751,292 of NC_056745.1, forward strand.
TGTGTGTGTGTGTGTGTGTGTGTGTGTGTGTGTGTGTGTGTGTGTGTGTGTGTGTGTGTGTGTGTGTGTGTGTGTGTGTGCGTGCACGCATGCGCATGCAAGCGCATGTGTGAGGGATAACATGATGAAAGAAAGTTCACGCAGTCTATTTCTGTGACCGATTTACCTAGCAAACTCTGTTGATGGCAGTGGCATTCATGTGGTTGTTGTAGGAGTCTGTTGAGGCAGAACAGCACTTCATAGAATAATGCATGGAATAAGGAGTGTGTGTGGTGAGGCGGGGCTATTTAATATTAATTATGGTGGGACAGGTTTGCTGTAGGAGGGAAACTAATGGTACATGTGCATGGGATAGGGCATGTATAATGGAAGGGGAGAGGCTTTAGTTCAAGTTCATGTTCATTATAGTGCTTTTGGAAAGCACTTAGCAATTAATATATCTGTCGCCAATTTATAATCAACAAAATATACCAAACAAATGTGCAGCAAAATGTATTAAAGCATCATTCAAACAGTGCAGGAACACAGCACATAAAAACAGAGATTTGCCTCTGCAGTAGTAAACTGGTAAAAAGAGAAAATAGGATAAATGATCACAAGTTAAGCAATATGTTGCATTACTAGCCCATATATGAAATGCAGAACACCATTTTTAATAGCTGTAAAATAATCCAAACAGTTATTGCTTAACTAAGTCAAGATGACCATAGTGATTAAAAGAACTCAAATTCTAATTACTAATGGCAAGCATATAAAATACTGTTATTCTAAATGGTATGTAATGTTTATGTTCAGTCACCCAAAGAAAAGTGCAAGCATACACAGTCTCTGCAAGATAAAACCAAAACCTGATTCATGTACTATCAAAGACACCCAATACACTATTATTTGGTGAAGAACTTCCATGAAGAATAAAATGCCAAGCCAAAACAAAAATGTCAGCACCAGTGACAGTCTCTCTTACTACTTTCATCCTTAAACAAATGTCATGTAGAACACCAGTGTTTTCTCACTCATAGTTTCACAGGTGTTTACTAGGCTAACGACTACAAGGGCCTTTTTAAGCCTAGCCATGTATCCCAAATCTCTAATGAGTTCTGATACCCTTGATAAGTGTAAACATGGGCCTGGGAGATGAACCATTCCCACGACTTTCCCTTCATTACACTTGCTACAAATGAAAAGGATTCAAGCAGCAATTTCAAAGTTCCAGACCAACCAGTGTACCAACAAATACTAGCAGCTGTATAACTAATGCCAGTACAACGATCAGCACCAAAGAATATAGAGAACTCCCAGCAAGTGAACCAAAGAAGTGCATTACTTGTAATCTAGTGAGAGCTACTCTATATTTATACAAGGGCTATGGGTATGGATTGGGACAGTGGAACAAAGGCTCTTTAATAAAAACTACTGATGGAGGGAGCAAGTGTATGAGGTGGGGAAGTAACTATTCATTGACAGCTATAAATATGACAAGTGCTCATTGGGAGGGATAGGGGTTAATGTGAAGAGTGAGGAAGTCTTTCTGAAAGATGGCTCTATAGGACAGGCTTTCAGTGGGAGGAGATGATGCTTTGGTGGTGTTTCTTTTATATGTAAAGTCTACATATCCATAACTTGATCATGCTAGAAGTACAAATAACAAAACTGACATTCAAATACTTCTTCTGAGTGCAGTTCTTGGGCTGAGCCAAAACTAGTCCTATTGGATCCATTTTCTTCACCCATAACAAACAAATACATAAATAAGGTAGCCTGAGTTGCAAAAAGGTGTGCTGTGTAGAGCAAGTTCTAATTACAAGCTATAAAAACATTCAGAATGGGTGCAGTTTGGAACAGAGGGATGCTATATGAGCTGTGCTACCTTCTGCATCCAAAACCTGTGTATATAACGTGTATTTTTTGATGCATGTTTGGGACAAATATACTGTGAGGGGAAAAAATTGATGCATGATATTTGAGAGATGATGGTGATACAGGAGGTGGAACATATCGCATTCAGGAATGTTTTGGGGATGGGAGCACAGACTGGAGGAGAGATAATATGTATGCATTCACTGAGCATGGAACAGTCATACAATAAAAATGGGGTACTTGAAAACAGTCTCTGTCCTGGAGACTGTGTACGATGAAAAAGGGTTAATATTTGTTTATGTACTATTATTATGCCACGGCAATACTGCAGTTCATGTACTGTGCACCATGTGCCAAGTGCCTTGATGACTCTGGGTAACATGAGACACACACACACTTTGCTATACAGTCCTGGATTACTCAGACAACATCTGCCTAGGACGCCACAAGGCAGCATCAGTGTCTAAGAATGGACACATTAAAATATAGGAATGCATTTATTTTAAGCAGAAGCAGGATAGGCACATAATTCTCAGAAATTAGATGAGTTCAACTCAGTGAAGTAGTAGCAAAATAAGTTGAAAGAAGATATAGTCATACCTGTCTATAAAAATTAAACATCTGTACATTTCTTCAAGAACATTATAGTTCTGTTTCTCCATAGCAAAAGCTTTTAGTACCTTCTAGAGAACATAACATTTTTCACGCCCACTCACTACCATACTGGAAAAAGCTTGGCTTCTATTCTATACTGCTTTAGTAAAAAGGCATTCCATGTAAAGTTATTAAAGGTTCTGGTACAGGAGATCTAGTTATGTTTAAATACGTTAGATGAATAATAACTTTAACGGTGACTATTCAGCCTACAAAATGTTATGGCTTTGCATATTTTCATGTAGACGCTTGGATAAATACAGATGACAGGCAAACATGAGATGAAAGGTATTAAGCAACTACCAAGAAATAATTAAATGTCTCTTCTGTGGCACAAACATGATCATTTTTGTTAAACATCAGAAATTAAGTCCTACGAGATGATTTGCCAAAATGTTCCTTATCATCATTTTATTGACAATACAACCAACATATGTATGATTTATGTTTTTAATTTCAACAAAACTTTCTGGCTGACTGAGAGTCTACTAACATGATACATCAAGTAACAGAACTATTCTAAAAAGGAATTTTCCTCTATAACTTAAGATCTGTACATAACAGGAGATTTTCAATCAAAGTAACCAGAAGCATCACAGAAGCAGCTTGGCGCAGCAAATACACTGTAGTTACGAAACTACACTGACTGTCTGAAAAAAAAAATTAAAATGCTGCTTGAAGTGTTTATGTATTCAGCTGAAAAAGATGAAGTTAAATAACTTACTCCTTTAAAAAGTGTCACAACTGTCATCAACAAGCACCATAATATGTATCAAGAAATCAGGAACTTGAATATTCTGAATGCAGCATTTTGAATGCATGTGTATGTGTGTGTGCTCATACATGCATGCATGTGTGTGTGTGCTGCTCCATTGCATGTTTTAGATACATGTCACTGCACAGACACACATGGTATGAGCAGTAACCAAGCTGAATGCAACATTCTTTTACAGTGTTGCTTTAAACTTTCAGTTTCTATGTAAAATCTGCAAAGCTCAAAAGTAGTGGTCAGTGAAATTTTTGCTAAGTACAACAATGCAGCAAAATCCAGCTAGTGACAGAAAACAGACCCGCGGATCTCCAAAATAACTGAAAGCAACATTAAAATGTGCTTATTAAAATTGATGAAGGACACAAGTGACAGTTATAATGCTTAGAAAACTGGCCTGGTAGACTCTAGTCAACCCAGTGACAGTAACTTGATGAAAGACCTGAAAGTAAACAACACTTCCACTGACACAATGAAAATATCAAAAAGTAGTTAAAATGCACTCAGCATTACTATGTCAGAACACTGTTACCAATGCTGATTAACCATTACAAATAAATGCAAAAAAATGCCAAAAAACATAATAGAATGAGAACTTTAAGAAATAAAAAGGCAATGCTATTGATGACTGTAAATAAATCACTGGAAAATGACGAGAAAAGAAAATTATTAGCATTAATCAAGCTTAGCCTTCCTATCACTGACAAGTTAGTATCCTGTTATCATTGGTATAAGAGAGAATCTCTGCTATTGAAATTATTGTTCCATGAAGTTACACTGAAATCGAAGCAGCTTGAAGCATTAATGACAGCATGCCACAGTAATTTCTATTAATACAGAATTCAGGTGAGAGTGATAAAAAAGACAAAACCCAGGATTTTGAAAATAAGGTATTTTATGGAAGCATTGCTCATTAATCTACAAATATATTTTAGAGAAGCACTCACCAAAAAAAGAGTTAGGCAAATAATGTCTGCTATGGTATGTGAAAAAAAGTTACATTTTATCTATGATACCAGCTTCATAATGGGCAGAGCTCCAAATACAGAGACAGCAGCTAGGGTTTAAGACAAGAAGTAGCCCTGCCGAGGGGCGGTAGAAATTAACAGCAGAAGCTGACTGACAAATGTCCAGGAGAAATGTGGTGGGATTTCTTAACTAACAATGGCCACTCATGGACAAGAGAAGAAGAACAGCACTGCAAATTTTACAACTGATGCTAAGGTTTGGTTAAATGCTCAAGCTCACAAACCAACAGAAAATACATTCACATCTATCCTCCAATCAAATGCCTGTGGAAATGCACATTTTGTAAATACATCACAATGTTCATTTAGTTGCCTCAATCTGCAGCAACAGAAGAGCAACCCGTAACTCAAAGCACATCCAACAGTGCACTATTCACCTAAACATGTCTTTGTAGCACTAACCCCCCATCCAACATATGTCTTTGTAGCACTAACCCCCCATCCAACATATGTCTTTGTAGCACTACCCACCATCAGTAGTGCATATGGTGCTGAACAAGAAATAATCTGAACTTACATGGCACTGTTCGGAGGTAGAGATTGTCTCGAATGATCTGCTGAAGTTCATGATCAACAGAACCCTTCTGAAACCGTAAATTGAGGTAGTGACGAAGATCCTTGTCTACAATTCCACCTAAGTATTAAGAAAAGAAAGCAGATAATGAAACCATCATAGATTACAAATCCTTTATACCTATTCATGACATTCTCTTTGCATATATTACCTAATTATAAATGCATTTATTGCAAAAGCAGGTTTATTCTCCTTTATAACATAGTTGCCAATTTATGTTGTTAGCAATCAAATTTAGAGATGACAAGTAAAATATGCACCACTAATATAAGTATCACATCACTGTAAATAATGAAAAATCCATATACTAAAACAAAAATCCAGATTTGTAAAGTATTGCTCTATTTTGCACTCAGAGTAAATACTGACAGCACATTCTACTTTTCTGCTATATTTACATATGTGCTGTATAGTTAAACAGCATCAAAGATAAAGCTATGCATAGCATTTCTTGTGACTGTAGCAACAACAGCTAAAAATAAAATTTACCCTTTTTAAATCTCCAGGAGGCAACATTTGGGATATGTGTACATTTCTTAAATGTTGGGTATTGGAACAACTAATTACAGCCCAGAACATTCATTGCTATTACCACAGTGCCTGGTTTAGTTACCCAGAAACCCTTCAGTGGTCAAACAGACAAATATATAATATAGGATCATACATATAATAGGGCCTTGATGAGTCCAGTCTGCATACTTTAAAGAAATAAATAAGAAAGCACACTCATTTGTGTGCCCCCTCCTCATAACAATACAAAGATACTGACTCCAGTAAAATTTAAGTCGGCATTATTACACTTTATCCTATTCAATAGAAAATATTTAAAACACAAAGAAAAACTGTGTAAAGAACTCTACTTTCAATGTACATAACTTGTGTCCCATTTTCCACTCCAGATATTCCATTCCCTGTCCTTGCAGGAGCCTGATTTCATCCTGTTCCCTCACTTTGCATGTAATCATTACTATCACATCCCTGATGTCTCCAACCATCAGAGTCCCATCAGGGAGGTGTATATTCCAAATGAACTTATGAACCTTTAAAAGAGCTGTACAGTTCCCTCAGATATTAATCAGTGTACTTTCTAATGCTTAGCTTGATTTAATTAGGTAGGATGAGGTTAGGACTTATCAGCTGCAGCTCCAGTTATTTTAAACTACAGAAGTGAAAATGACACAAAAAGTCAAAACCAAGACTGTGGATTTTCTGCAGCAATAAAAAATGTGCAGAAATGTAGCTGCTGCTATATGCATATCTGTCTGAACTACTCATGCTCCAATGTGTGCAATGCACTATCTGCACTGGAGACTAAATTCGTTCACTTCTTTTATGTAGAAGGCTTGTAATTTCTTGCTGTAGGTACACCAGGCAGTTATTTTAAGAAAAGGGAAAAAGAACAGAAAACACTTTCACTCTTACAATCATCTTTCATTTGTCCTGCAAGTTTCACAGTAACAGTGGTAATTCCCAACAGGTAGTGACTGGAAAACCAATAGTCTCCGCATTCCTTGTAATTGTAGACACTGCTACACTCATATACTAGTTAATTAACCAATCTACATTCCTTTGTTGGCTAATTAACCAATCAAGTTCAGGAGCATTTCCTAGTGGAGTGAAGTGATATATGTCATAACTTCAAGGGACACAGCAAGCCTTCACATTCATTTCCATAACATAAAAGCTCAAAAAGTGAAATATTACAAGGATTTTCAAGGGCTGTTAATAAAAGTACTTCTCAAAATGATTTTGCTATTTCTTTAAGCAAAAAACATCTGAGGTATTATTAGGATTGCATTGTCTATATTGCCACTGACCATAAAGAATCAATTAAAATATTATAAAAAAAATCTCTGTAGCTTGTCCTTGAGAACTAGTTTCCCTACACTTTAACATATTTCTTTGTTTTTCATCACTTGCTAACATGTACCTTAAAGTCTTATTTATAAACTTGGGTTTTATAATTTTTCAGTTAAACATTTCTAAGTGTACAGTTTTAAAACCTTTCTTCATATTCATTCATAAATGTGTTGAATTATAGAGCTGATCCACTGGAATTAAGCATCATGCTATTTAATTTCAGATTTTTCTGGGTCGCTAGCAGGCTCAGGCCATTACATCCCTGCTAGGTGAGATAGAAAACTGCATATCCAAGGATATTTCAGTTTCAGTGGCATTAAGGGTACAGGACACTGCTGAGTGTTGGACTGACTTCAGCCAGCAGCTTGACATACATCCAATAGTCACCTCTGAATAAGGATGTTTTCTGGCTGATATTCACTGTATGGACAGCAACCAGATCATATGAAGTTGGCCTCACTGCACACCTGAAGTCATGTAAAAAAAAATAAATCAGTAAAACAGAATTCCATTCAATTAGATGAAAACTATATCAGCTGCTGACAATACCCAGTTCTTAGTACTGTACAAAATGTGAGTTTTATCATTGCAGGTTTTGAGAAAGGAATCCAAAAAGAAATGCAAATCGTCCCCCCTTCATGTAGAAAGCAGGTCTCCCAATAAATAAAAATTCTTGTGATTCTATGATATTAATCATGAAGTAGGACTTCTAATGTGATTAAGAACACTAGGAGGAAAAAGATTATGTGCAGAGAGGCTGAATGGTCAGATTAAGGTTGAAGGTTAGCATGTAGATAGTAAAACAAATATGCATTTCAGTTATGCATAATACATGGAAAACACATTAGACTCTACAACTTGAAAGTGCATTGGGTCTTATTTATTTTACAACAATTTCCTTAAATCTGATCAGACTACAAGAAAAGACTACAGAATGCTGCATCTTTCACTGCAGGACATCTGCAGACCGTGATTACAGTGTCAGGAGGCGATGATAATTCAAACTTTCATCTGAAATAAAAAAAGGACTAAATCTGTTTAACATCCATTGCCATTAGTAAATGTTGTAGTCTATTTACATAGTTACATGACTGTAGTCACTAAAGGTAAAAAATGTTCACTACTGGGACTTCAGTATTTTTCACCAGTTTTACAATGTTCTTAACCAACTGCACCATGAATAAAAAAATGTGCAAGAATAATCAGTCACAATATTAAAATAACAGGCGGGATATACAGGTAATCTAAATAAGCCTTTTCTTAGCCACATCCAGGTGCACAAAGGGTTGAAGCCATGACTATAGCTCAGGTGACCAAAGTCTGACTAGCAACTTGGGTATGTGAGGTGCTGACAAGAAGGACAGGTGTGCCCATCCTTGGAGGAGCGACCATGCTGGCATGAGCAGATCATTTATTGAGCCCCAGTAGAAACTAGTGCTTAGCATGATTGCCTGTCCTGGTGAGCCTACAGTAGTGACATCGCCATGCTAGGGGTAGGGTCTATGACAAATAGATTCGGTAAACTACAGTATAACAGCTCCTTGCCCATCTGTGCCCCACTGTCTGGACCTGGTAGCTTGTTCACCTTGCCCTACACTTATGGGCAGGGGAATCCTCACTTGTATGGAGTCTTGCATAAAGTCATCCTCCTGCCATGGGTCTCATTAATGGCAGCCAGGGTTTGGTGATGTATAAGCTGGAATCATTAGGGACT